>NW_017306884.1:922299-929003 GCF_000935625.1 Nanorana parkeri
TCTATTTTTATTAGCCCTCGCCAAACAAATTCAGAAATTATGCAAAAAAAAAAAAAAACCACAACAAAAAAAACAAGACTTATTCTCTAACAGGAATGAATGAATATCGATTAGCAAAACCTGTTTGCAAATCACATTACTCTTCTGTTGCACAGTGTGGCAAAAATATGCTTTTACACTTTCCCCATGGAAAACAAAGAAACCATCATTTGGGGCACTGTGGGTAATTTTTTATTTTGTTTGTATAGGTACCTTTGTCTAATCTTAACATAGTAAATGCCCCCCGAAATATTCTAAAAACACAAAAAACTGCTTAAAAACATAAACCGGGTATCAATTAGACTGAAAGCGTAACACAGGGTATCACTGGTTTACTAATTACCTCCAGATTAATTAAATTTGTAACCATAGAGACCTTCCCCTTGGTCTTTCCAGAGTATGCCAAGCTTTGCTTCATTTCAAGTCCAATGAATAAAGTGGGAACAGCAGTAGCAATTAACAAATATCAAGGCACATTACAGCTCCAGTGTGCTTACTGAATGGCCCTACAATAGTGGAATTTAGAATGTAACTGGGACATTTAGCAATGCCAAACAAAATCTTTTTCAAGAATTTAAAAAAAAAAGCAGCATTTTATTTGGAATCCCAAAGTTTCCCTTCATTAAATGTCTGTACGACAGGTTATTGGCAAGTGTCTTAAGAAAAGACATCCTTGAAATATTTATCTCCATAAGAACTATTCAACCACATCCGCCATTGACAATGCTGAAAAACACATTCTGGGAGCCAATGTTGAGGACTGCTTGTGTTCAGTTGCTAAGGTGGGGACAAAGTAAGAATGCCAAGCATAAGAAAATATGCAGAACAGTCAAGATGCATTAAAGTGTGAAAACCATCTCCAAAGCACTTGAGTCCAGTGAACAAACACAAAATAAATGCTATTTTTAATATAGACTGTAAAGAATGTTTCTGTAGTAAACCTGTAACACACATTTTAGACCAAAATTAAATATATAAACATTCCATTGGGAAAACATGTTCACTTCTATGTGAAAAAGGGCACTTTTGAAATGATCTATGCACTGCTGCAATGTGTATTACTGCAATACATGGCAATGTACGTACTCTGTGCGTTGCAGTGACATTAGTTTTCAACGGCACACCAAAGCACTAATGCAGTAGCACACAGCATACCCCTACTGCAGTGCATCATAATACACATGCCATGTTTTGTTGTTTGCGGTATTGAAAATAAATGACGAATGTCCATTTCTGGCTGCAAATTGGTGCATTGGCAGCCCATTAAAAATCAAGTGCACATCAAGATGCAGCACAACTCTGCACTAAAGTGTGAATGGGCCCTTAAAGAAGAACTCGAGGAGTGTTCCAAAATTAGCCCCTGTAATTGGCCTACCCCTGTACTGTAAGGGTTAAAAGGAGAACTTTGAGGCGAGTGAAAATCACTCAGCCTCATAGTTCTAGCCGACCTGTGACAATGAAACTTTCGCAGGTCGGCTCAATAGATCATGGAAGTGAGCGAACACATACTGCCGCTCGCTCACTTCTCGATCTATCCCTGCAGAGAGCCGCGACTGTTACGGCTCCCTGCAGGGATTCCCCCCTTCCCTGTCCGATCCTCCAGTGCTGACTGGCAGAACGGACGGGGGAGGGGGCGTGTACAGCTGGCTCTGCCTCAAGATAGGCAGAGCCAGCTGTCAATCACGCAGCTGGGTGGATCAGTAATGTCGGGATCCGTCCCGGCTGTGGCGTCTCAGTATATCGCGAGCTACTGAGCTTTGGGTGACGGGAGGACGCTAGTTTATGTCCTCCCGTTACCCTTAGGAGAACTATGGGGAAAAGCCCTGACCACATAGTTCTTCTTTAAGTGCTCATTTTGGTCTAGGGCTGAAACTATACTCACTGCAGCCTTTTCTTCCCAGGGCTGCAGCGGTCTAAGGACCTGTGGTGTCCTGTTGTGAGAATGCCAAAGAGACACCACAGCTGGAGTTGAGGGGGAGAGAGGTGAGTGGTCACTGCTGCAAGACCGAGGATCAGGTGAGTATGTTTGCTTCATTTTGTCCCTAGACAAAATTAATACTTAACCTTTGCCGTGCGGGGCATTGTTCTCTGCATGAGTTCATTTGCAAATAAAACAGGAGTTCTTCTCAAGTCCCCGTTCAGACTTTGGCGCCGCGTCAACGTGCACCAAAGCATGTACTTTGGCATGCATCCACACAATGCGTTAAAAACGTGCAGCATGTTTGTGGTGCCCAAACGTGGCCTGGAAAACTTGCTTTTTTTCCCCCCACGCACAAACGTGTGGAAAAAATGCAGCACACTCGCAACTGAAAATGCTGCATGAGCTACTTTCCTGCGTTTGTCACACATGTGCACACCTTTGACTTAATGGGATTGTGCGCGGGGAAAAACGCAAACGAATGCACATTTCCATTCATGCTACGAAGTGTGAATGGGGCCCTAAAGTATATCTGAAGCCAACAGGGTAGAAAAGGGTTTAAACTTCGCTCTTAGATACTGTTCTCAAAGAAACAATTGGCGCAAACGACTGGTATCACAAGCTGGATACTGTTCTCAGAACATGCTGTAAACAAACACAGGATCCTCCAACTGTAACCTGTTTCACCAAGCGGCTTATTCATTGCCTGCACCGGCAAAAGGGACGGGGTTGTGTGACCGTAGGACAAGGAATATGAGCGGTGGCTGCTTTGTGAGTTTCGCTTTTAGATAGATGTCACAGCACCAAGTTTCCACATGGGAAGATTTCCCTTCCATTACTGTTTCTGTGACAACTCAAAATGTTTAATTCACCTTCAATTTCAGTCCTGATAAAGGTCACTTGGATATACAGAAGGCAGATCTCCCCAGCAGGGATACAAGCAGAAATAAAATCCTCTCATGATTGCTAACCCTTCATTACTTTACCCAAAACAACTCCCTCCCCCTCCCCCCCCCAAAAAAGGAAAGGAACTTCTGGCTTTTCATATACTCTAACTTAACTGATAACAGGCCCTTGAAGAGAGCCTCATGATTATTGGATAAACTCTAGATAGACTAGGAGGTACTGATTTATCAAGCAGCTCCTTCGGGGGTGAGAGGGGGACCTTAGTCTTGCGATGGTTGTACAGGGATTAAAAAAACGTACGATCTGCCTATCTTGGACAGGCAGATCGCACTCTCGATCATTCTCGTACGAGAATCGCGGGAAATCCCGCGATCGTACGAGAATCGAGCAGTGTACCTTACAGGTGCCCATACACTGCTCGATTCTCGTACGAGAATCGCGGGAAATCCCGCGATCGTACGAGAATCGAGCAGTGTACCTTACAGGTGCCCATACACTGCTCGATTCTCGTACGAGAATGATCGAGAGTGCGATCTGCCTGTCCAAGTTAGGCAGATCGTACGTTTTTTTAATCCCTGTACAACCATCGCAAGACTAGGTCTTGCGATGGTTGTAGAGTGTATGGCCACCTTTACACCTGAAGCACAGATCTCTTGGAGCTGAGCACCAATTATAATTGATTACTTCAATGCAAGGGAACATAAGAATGTCCTTAATAAGGTGGCCAGCAAGTGTTTTAGGTACACCTTGCTAGTACTGGGTTGGACCCCCTTTGTCTGCAGAACTGCTTTAATTCTTCATGCCATTTATTCAACAAGGTGATTGAAACATTTCTTAGAGAGTGTGGTCCATACTGACATGATAGCATCACACAGTTGCTGCAGATTTGTCAGCTGCACATCCATGATGTGGAGGTCCACCAGCCTGTACCGTTGATACAAGGCAGGATGGATCCATGCCTTCATGTTGTTTACATCAAATTCTGACACGACCATCCGAATGTGGCAACAGAAATCGAGACTCATCAGAGCAGACAACGTTTTTCCAATCTTCTATTTTACAATTTTGGTGAGCACTTGCAAACTGTAGCCTCAGTTTCCTGTTCTTAGCTGACAGAAGTGGCACTCGGTGTGGTCTTCTGTGGCTGTAGCCCATCTGCTTCAAGGTTCGAGGCTCTAGCTTAGCAATGAAAAATGTATGGCTAGGCGAAAACAAAACCGCATTATGTACAAGCTTTTTTAGATTGTGGAGGGGAGAGGTAAAACTACTGCATAGTTAGGAGCACACTAGATTTCTGCAAGAGCAACAGATATTTTAAGTATTTGAAGGGATAAAAGATGGAAAACTTGCATGTATTAGAAAACAAATAAATCTCTATTAAATGTTTTACTGAATTCATTTTTTTTAAATGATATACATTGCAAAAAAGCCCCACACAACATCTTGATTATAATAAAAAAAAAACACAACAAAAAAAAAAACCACCATTTACCCCAAACCACTTCCATCTATAGACGGCGGCCCGTTAAAGTGGTTAAAACAAGAACACGGCTGCTGGTACCGCTTTTAACAGCCAGCGATGGCTGTTAATGTACAAGTGATCCGGCGTCCCTCCCCCGGGCACCGCTGTCCCCGGGAGCGGCTCAGCGGGTCTCCCCGCAATGATCTGAGAGAGATTCAGCAGCTTTACCAAAAACTTGGGTATTATGTTTCTGTGCACTACATTTTTATTTAGTTTATTTTTTCCTAAAAATACTGGTTTGATAAACATTTGCATAAAAAAAACGTGCGACGTCAAAAATTGCCACTAGCATTTTTCTTTCTTCTACAGGGCCTCTGCTTTCAGAGCATATATTATTGTTTGGGGGTTTGAAGCCGTTTTCTAGCCAAAAATGTATATTTTATCATGTGTGCGCAAATAGTAAGAAAATGCCCTGGACAGCAAGTGGTTAATGCCAAACCAGACATTTTTTTGTAAAACTGAAGCTGCAACAAATGAATATGCTCCCGATTCTTCTCATGATGTGTGCAGACTGAATGACAAAAATGTTACGGTTTGTGAGGAATGTGAAGCATGTCTGTGCTGCAAAACCATGCCAGTGCTCTACTGGAAGCTCTGCTGGAGTCCTGAGAAAAAAGCCAATTGTGCTAACACTTGGGTATATGTCAGCTGTTCCTTTCTGCTAACTGTGAACTGATTATTCATAAAACCATGCACCTTAGCCAAGTTTGCATCTGATTTCTCAAAGTTACAAATCAATTACTTGTTACAGGCCTACTCCTAAGGAGCAAAATGGACAGCCAATTTGATTTAAAAGCCATATTACAGCCTACCAAACATAGTAAAACGAATACTGCTGTGACTACTCGAACAAGTTTTAATTTAGTAAGTAAAAAAAAAAAAAAAAAATGTTACTGCATTTGACTTTTATACATTTCTGTATGTTAATATTCACACCCAACATAGGTACACAGGTATGACTTAGGCTGGGTTCACACTAATGTGTATCGAATACGCACGCTTGTCGCGCGTTTTTACCGCGATTCGCGGTAAAAAACCGTGCGACAACCTCGCTTTTCCGAGGGCTACCTGGCTGTATCCCAATGGATACGCGCGGCAAATACGCCCCAAAAAAGCTCCTGTACTTCTTTGGGTGTAGGGCGTTTTGCAGCACGTTCCTACGCGCTGTAAAACGCCCAGGTGGGAACCATGCCCATAGGCAATCATTGGTTTTCACATGTTGAGCGTTTTACAGAGCGTAGGAACGCGCTGTAAAACGCCCAGGTGTGAACCTTAAGGGCTGTTCACACCAGCTTTAGTGCATTCTGGCTGGAACGCACTGGATCGCATTCCGGCCGTCTCACTTTGTTTTGGGGTGGGAGGGGGCGTGGCGGTGCATTGAACTCATGGCACCACAGCCATGCCCCCCCGGCCGCAATACGATCGCTCGCACCGGAATGCGTGGCACATCTGTGCCTGCGTTCTAGTTCAGTGCAGTCAGAAAAAATAGTGAATGCAGAATTTTTTTCAGATCGCACTGCACTGGAACAGAGGGCACTCCTGTGCCTCCTCTGCCGGTGTGGGCGATCACACTGCGGGCAGGGGGGGGAGCGTGTCTGTGGTGCCATTGACATGAATGGCACCAACACGCCCCCTCTCGTCCCAGAACGCAGCCCGGAATCATGTATGCTATCCAGTGCGTTCCGGGCACGAACTGCACCGGGAAGCACTGGATATGGTGTGACTGGGCCCTAAAACATATATCTGTGCATCTATTGTAGGACAAGGAATTTTATACAGATAACAGGGATAGTGCTGTGCTTCTAATATGGCTGAATAGGTTTTTTTTTTTATAGTATATGGTTCGACCTTACAGACCTCAAGAGGTTACTAACTATGGGAGGTCAGGGAATCAGGTTTATTTGTAATGACAACTCATCAAGCTGAATAGTATATTTAAAAAAGCCAGCCAAACACCAGAATAGAGGTGTAAAAAACACAGCAACACAAAGAAGCAAGCAGTGTTCAGTTTACAGCAGTCAGAAAAGGTATAGGTGGTTGGCTGCAGTTGCTGTCTGCACTTTGCGTTAGGGCTCGTTCACTCTAGTTCATTTCACTGCGTGACAAATGATATCTTTTTTTGCAGAAATCCCATTCAGTACTATGTGGATAGTTAACATGTATGCAATGAAGTTCAGTGCATGTTCACAATGTAAAAACATGCAGCACTGGTAAGTGGTATATAGTGAGTGCATAAACCCCCCCCCCCCCCCACAAAAATTGATCCATCAAAGTAATCCAGGGTCAATCACGATGTCCAGCATTGTCCACGATGATGAC
>NW_017306884.1:929040-946740 GCF_000935625.1 Nanorana parkeri
CCCCCCCAAAAAAAAAATATGCAGTTTTGTGCACCATAAATGCATCTACGTCATGGAAAATCTATATTCTAAAGGTTTGTTACTTGCTTTGCCTAATGCATGAGGAAAACAAAGTTGAAAACAATTTCAGTAATGCACAGTAAGCCCTTACAGAATAAGTCCCTAAAGGCAGAGACTGCTACAGAAAACTATTGTTCTTTTATTCTATTGTTCCCACAAACAACATGATCTAGAGCAATTGTGCTCAACGTTTTCAATGCGAAGACCCCCAATTCAGTAGCAAAATCTTAGATGTTGTATTTCCAAATTTAAAAAGGGAAGTGGTCATCTAGCTTTTGATTGATGTCCAATAAAACTTTCATGAGGGCCCTTTATTTCAGAACTACAGAAAAAAAAATAGATAATAGTGAGTAAAGTCCATTTGACATTCGGTTTTGGCAGTGTGACAAAAGTTTTTGAATAATGCCTTTAGAGGGAAAACAGCCACACAATAGGCTGCCTCATCTAGGGGTCTGGTTCCCTCTTTTTATAGTTGTTTGATAATGCTGAAAATGCAGCATCGCACAGATATGTAGAGACAAAGGGGAGCAAAACACACCTCCTGAGACTGAACAATTTGTAGCCCAACAGATTCGTAACATTTTTTTAACGGAGTTCAGTTTTAAGATCACGATGCTCCACATCTTCCTTTTTTCTCGCCGAGCTCTGTATAACAGTTTTTATTTAAGTTTGCTGCAACAATATGCTACGTGCAGAGTAGCACAGCTTGCTTTGTATAAATGGAAGCTCTGACTAATAAGACTATGCTGACTATACAAAACTGACTTTTACATTATGGATTTGAAATAGTTTGAATTATTTATTTACAATCAGAGTGTATACTTCTGTAGCAAATAAAATGATACGCAATCTTTGAGAGGCTAGTATAAAGTTGCCAACCTAAATTCAAATTTGAAGTTCAAAAAAACAAGATTGTATATAAAAGTTTTCGGCTTAATTCAAATAAGAATGGATACTCATGTCAGGTTTAAAGCGGCACCCTTGCAGTGGGTCCAGCCTCCCCACTACAAGGGTTAGGTGCTCACTTTGCCTAAGGGATGATGAAGTGTAATATATTTACCCTATAACTTGTTCCCTTAGCAGCTTGCCCTCCGCCCTGCTGTCTGACATCCGAGAATGTGGGCAGGCCCCCTGGAACCTTCATATGCAATGCAGGACTGCTCCTGCTCCAAATTTTAATGCAAGAAAAATGCTAAGGGTCACGGCAGTGGGCAAGACTCTTCCGACATTGGTCATCATGAACATGTGACAATAGCGTCTTTGTTCTCTGGACTCATTGTGCACAACCCAAGCCTAAATATGATTGCAAGAAAAATGGCACTCTTCTGACATTTGTCATCATGAACATGTGCAGTAAAGCAGCAGCGATGCACATGACTGTGATGTAATTATAAAACACAGTGGGGAGTCTGTCCCATTACCATGTTTTAGTGTGAACAGTGAGTGCCAAGAGTTTGCCACAGCTTCTGCATTGTACGGGATGATATCAGAGAGCTACGATTGGTCGGGGAAGACGCTTAAGGGGACTTGTTGCACAAATACCACCTTATTTATCATCCACTACGCAGTTAAACCTGGCAGTAGGAAAGGGGATTCACTAGAAGGGTAAAGGTCCCCCCCAAGTTGAGCTTAAAAATGCAAGCAGAAGTTAGTTTTCTCTATGTGCTCATCGTTCTGTGGACTTCAAGTTTAGACACAAGAATGTGTGTGCAGGTATAGTGCCTACGGTCATAATGCAGTATTTTATCAAGGTGAAGCTGTGGCAAACTCTTGGCACTCGCTGTTCACACTAAAACATGGTAATGGGAAAGACTTCCTCACTGTGTTTTATCATTACATCACAGTCATGTGCATCTCCGCTGCTTTACTGCACATGTTCATGATGACTGATGTCAGAAGAGGCTTGCCCACTGCCATGACCCACAGCATTTTTCTTGCAATCACATTTTGGCTCGAGTTGTGCACAATGAGTCCAGAGAACGAAGACACTATTGTCACACTGGAGCACTGAGGACACAAAATGCTGCCAAAAAGAATGAAGCCTACCGCAAGTGGCAATTATAGCAAGATACTTGTGAATCAAACTTCCCTAAACGCTTCTGTTTACTCAGCCATTGGCTACAGTATAATTCCCAGCTTACAGTGATAAAGAACATGATAGCAGAAATGTACATTTGACATCCTTCTTTTGTCCTCTTATATACAGCACATTAATAAACTGCATGTTATTAAATTAAAACTGCTCAAATTCCACATTTAATTGAAGTACTAGAAAGCACAATGTTCTGTTTCAAAGTTATTATCAGTCTTTTTGTTCCAAACAGGATTTATACTATTTCAGAGTACACAGTGGCACCAACCAACAACAAAACCATGCAATGAGAATGTAGACAGTCCCTGTTAGGGGCACTTAAAGACTTCCATCTATTTACTTTATTACAGCTCAGCCATGTCAAGCATACTAGACACCGATTTTGGAGTAGCAGCTGGCAGGGATTGCCAAAAGCTTCTCTAGCAGCTGAAGAAACAAATAAAATCTCATGCCACAATATGGGTTTACATCTTGTGACAAGAGACAAAAGAAATTACCCAGCATGTACGGTATATATGTGCACAGAATTATTCTGCCATTCATTTACACAATATGCACTAGGGCTGAAACAACTAATTAAATCAATAATAATTGATAATGAGAATGTATCTATTTATTACAGGTATTTATATAGCGCTGACCATTGTGAACGATTCTCATTATCGATTAGTTGGTCTGGATCCCCCGATTCTCTCCTCCACGCTGAAGCTGGTGTTTCATCAACTGTGTGCCCCTTCTGATCCTCGCCGGGATCGGCAGGGACACAGACCCCCTTCAGCCGGTGCCTAGTGGTGAGCAGAGCCCCCCTAAACCTCCCCTAGTACGGATCACTATGATTTTTTTTAAATAACTGAGGACATAGTATTCATATACTGTGTCTCCAATTATGAAGGAACAGGAAGTGCTCTACACTACTTTCTGTTCATTCAGGATCCTGTTTATCATCTCCTCGATTTGTGAATAACCAGGAAGCCTCTGTACTGAGAGCTTCCTGTTCATCGAATGTTGGGGCTGCAGAAAAAGAGATTGAGTTCCCCTTATATTTCCCCTAAGAGTAAACTAAAAAGCCATCTTTGCCCCAATTATAGAGAGAAAAAAAACAAAAAAAAACACACACACAACTTAAAAAAGTAGAAAAACGAAAATATAAAATCGTCCAACTAATCGATTATTAAAATAATGGTTAGTTGCGGCCCTATGTCACATGAAGTATTTTATTAGTCACGCCAGAACAGCTGAAATGAAACTCCAAAATTATGTAAAAAAACCACAAAAAAAACAAGTGGACAGCATACATTTCTGGTTTCTACCTAGTCTTTGTGCGGTGTGGTACTATGGTTTAATTTTTGTCTGCGTATCCAACAATAGTAAGAAGTCTGATTTTTACCTGCTTCTCTTCTGGAAGGATTACAAAAAAAAAGCTTTTTTTTTTTCTTTTACTATGGTATATAGATCCTGTTCACTAAATCTAGATGGGAGGACCCAGTCCTTCCATGACCTAGTCAGTCATTCTGCATCTAATACTTCCTTAATCTAAGCAAATTCAACAGCTTGCGCACTGTAAACAAAAAGGGTTTTACATTTACCGCTTTGAATTCCTTTTCCGTAGGATGCACATAAATATTTTATCAGTGTGAACATATCACTAATGAGTCATCTGTTAAGCACCAAGAGGGAGAGGAGGCAAGAGGCGAGGGGTTAAGAAGCCCAAAGAAATAAAATGGCATACACTCACACCAGCCATTTTCAAATGCATTAGATGGATGACAATCTCACATCTATTGTTTCAAGCAAATGTAGGCAACTACTCTTGGAGGTAACACTGATTGGGCAGCTTAGAAACCCATTTCTGTTGCAACTCTTCACCGACGTCAGCAGAGTTCATTGTGCGATGTTATAAAGTCCGCTGCAGCACTCTGAGGACTTTGAGCCTTCAAGCTGAACCCAGGAAATTATATATTCCCCCCCATTGGTGTGATTGGTCCCCTGAAGCCTTTTCTCTAAGGTGCTCCAGCCAATGGTCACTTGCTGATGTCACCAGGTGCAATGCAGGCCAATAACCTTGCATTATATGCGAGGGTGGAAAGGGACTGCCCACAAACCAGAGCTTCAGGGACTTGAAGAGGTGAGCACTGAAGCCTGCTGCAGTGAGGAATAAGGCAAGCATTCCACCTTATTTTTCTACTCCTAGACTTGAGCATTTAAGCCTTGCAGTGCAGGGTGCCCCCACTGCAGGGCAGTGACGTGCGGTACCTCTTGCTCGAATCAAGGCATTTCCCAGCCTCGCCCCCAGCACGTCCTACCCCCTGAAGCCCCACCCCAAAGCAAGTGGAAAAGAGGAAGGGAGGAGCCTCCCTGTCCCTCACTTGTTCCTCACCGCTGAGGTGCTCCGTCCATGACAGGTTACACAGCTGGGAGGATTTCAATCTGAATGGAGAAAAAGCTGTTAGCCTCAGACATGAAGCTGACTGAAGCTTTTTCCTCCATAATTCTAGGTGAGGCTCTGCCTCACCTGCCTCCCCTGACCACATGTCTCTGCTGCAGGGGTAGGTTGTGTGTAATTCCTGGAGTAAAAAAAATAAGAAGTATTTAACATGCTTACTTGCAGTGTTTTTCTTCACATGAATTAGTTTTAAATGCACTTGCATGTCAATGCCCCCTGCTCTTCTGAGATTGTCAGTTCTCTGCCCCTCCCTACAAAACCTTTTAGGTAGCTGCTGGGGGAGAAGTGTATGGGAATACTATAGATGTCATTTAAATGGCAGCTCTGAATCTGCTGACATCACATCCAAGATGGTGGTGCCCAGGCGTAGTCTCAGGGCCTTTGGATGTCTTCAGAGTCTTTTACAGGTAAATAATATGCATATAATATGCTAAAACACACAATCTTATGGGAATATTTTTGCTCAAATGAATGGCCTGGCACAGAATCTCTTTAAGGTGACCCTGTGATTGAAAAGTTTAACTGTTTCCCTGCCAACATTATGCCATACGTCGGCAGCAGTGGGCTCCTGCCAACAGGCTTACAGCGGCACTGTTTACTTGTGTAAAGCCGCTGCCAGCTTTACACTGGAAGCGATATGAGCCCGTGATTGATTCCAGGGATCTGTAAACCTGTAGACCTAATAGACTCCTAATGTCTCCTTAAACAGCACATGTCATCACTAAAGTGTTATTACAAAAGGCTCTTGTAAGCCCCTTAAAAATTATTTTTTTGTAAGTCCCCCATCCCCGCACATTAGGGATGCACTGATACCGGTATTTCGGTATCGAGTACCGATATTTTTTTTCGGTAGTCACCGATGCCAAAGTCTCATTAAGGAAGCCAGACGGCGTGTAAAGATTCGCCACCCGGCTGCCCAAATAGCAGGGAAGCCGTCCCCATGCTTTTCATCACTAGGTGACGAGAAAGCATGGAGCCGGCTTTCTGGCCAAGTCAGGCCAAGTCAGGAAGCCAGTCGCTGCGTCATTACACGGCGCCTGGCTTCCTGAGGGAGCATGAAGCCGGCTTCCCAGCCAATCAGAAAGCTGGGCGCTGCGTCATTACACAGCGCCCAGCTTCCTGATTGGCCAGCTTCCCGGCCAATCGGGAAGGTGGGCAGCGAGTCATTACACGCTACTAGGCTTCCCGATTGGCTGGGAAGCCCGCTCCTTCGTCACAAGTGTGATAAATTGTAATTAAACGGCCGGGAGCTTTACATTCAAGTGATCAGGCGCCTCTAGAGATGCCTGATCGCTTGTATTCGGTGTCGTTTTCCCCTCCACAGCCGGCACAGTCACTGCCGTTGCCAGTCCCAAGATATATTACATCACTCCCGCATTCAGCTGTCATTCCAAGCTACAGAAGCAGATCACTACTTCATCAGCTTCTCTGGGAGTCCCTACGTGACATTAGGGGTCTTGGAGACCACCAATGTCTCCATAAAGAGGACCGGTCATGTAAATTGGCTATCACATAGGGAGCTTCTTAGCCCCCTATGTGATAGCAATAAAGTTGTGTGTGTAAAAAGAAAAGAAAAAAGCATAAAGTGTTTTTTTAAGTCCCCCACCCCCCACATACGCATGCAAACATGTGTCGGGTGCGCCTACATGCAAAAATGATGATTGCACCTATTATGCCGCACGTTACATATCGCCGCGAACGTCGGAGTGAGAGCAATAATTTTAGGGCCATTAATCAATGATAACAATAAACTGATGAGCAATAAAAGCGTTTAAAACGTCGCCTATGGCCAATTTTCGGTGTGGTCATTTTTTCTGGCATGCACAGGAGAACTATGAGGTGAGTGATTTTCACTCAACCTCATAGTTCAACTGTCACTCATGGCTCCCTGCAGGGATTCTCCCCTCCCTGCTCCAATCCTCCAGCGCTGACTGGTGGAACGTATGGGCGAGGGGGCTGGTACAGCTGGCTCTAGATAGGCAGAGCCTAAAGAAAGCTCTGTGTGTCCCCAAAACATGTTAACATAAATTGCAAGGCCAAAGTCTGGTCATGCTGACTGGTGAAATTTTTGACTGACTAGTGAGAGACACCCTAAAATTTTTGCTAAAGAAATAGAGCATATTCACTTTGCAATGAGGTGAAGCTGTGGAGATTTCTATAATTCCAATTACCTTCAAGCAAAAACATTTTTTTTGTTTTATTAATTTTTTCTTGTCCATGACTGGGTATTCTTTTCAAAGTCAATTTTCACTTCTCAATACAAATTAGCTACCGTATATACTCGAGTATAAGCCGAGATTTTCAGCCCATTTTTTTGGGTGAAAAGTGCCCCCCTCGGCTTATACTCGAGTCAGCGCCAGCGCGATGTTTGTAGTCCACCACAGGAGCAAACTTGGCGCAGTGGCTACTTTATAAACATACACAGGGACCATGGAGAACAAAAAGTAGCCACCCTCCAGAAAAAAGGACAGTGTCAGCACCAATTCAGAGATGATTTGAGGATCTACAGCTGACACACATGTAAGATAAATTTTTAGTTTTAATAGTTAAAAGGTACTTGAATGCATTTTTAAGATTTAACTCCTGAGTTTAGTGTTACTTTAGATAAAAGCTTGTATTCCCTGCACTGGTAGAAGGATAAGTCGTATATAAGTTTGGCTGGCCAGAGAAGGGGGTGGTGAGATATGTACATGTCCTGTACCGTGTCACGATATGAAACAGTCACAATCTTATCAGTGAAGGGTGAATTTAGCTCATGCACCATTAAATACTTGCTCTTTATTATCCATAGACATTTGTAAAAAACAAGCACTTGCAATGGAGCATGAAAGCACTTATCTGTAATGTGTATCAAGGAGCTGCCTTAGGCCTTGTTCACACCAAGCGCAGAGCAGATCAGTTGCAGACCGGATAAAAAATGCGTTCAATGTATTCCAATGTTATTTTTTGCTCCAGTTTACATCGCAGCGTGCAGTTCCAGTGCAGGTGAAAAAACTGCAGCAGGCCCTATTTTACCTGCTCTGGATCTGCAAACGCATCAAAAACACATGCAAATGCCTGGAACGCACTGAAAGGCAATTTAAAACTTTAAACAAACAACAACCAAAAACGTGTCAAAAACGCATCTAAAAAGACTAGCATGCGTGTGCAGAAACCTGACCGGATCGGCTCTGCATTTGGTGTGAACAAGGCCTTATTGGAGAGTTCACCTCCTCATGCCTCAGCTTCTGCTTATGGATGACATCACACATGCAGGGTTGTTCTTCACCAGGATAGGGGATGAGGGACATTGCCATAGTCACGTATTATATGTGCAGCATGCCAGGAATGACAGAATTATTTTCTCAGCAATTCCCAGAGGAATGATCACCTGCAGTGGGTGAGCCTGGACTCTACCACAGAAATAATTTACATTTCTTTCATTTGTAGCTGAGTGTGCAAAGACGTTCAAGAATGAATTCTGCTGCTGTGTTACCATTGAAAGTGCTGGTGTAATATTCTGGTCCCAGAAGAACATAATCTAGAAATTACAGCTGTCACCTGAAAATGGCAAAGTTTATTTGCATTTACTGAAAGTGAAAGTAAAACCTAAAGAAAAAAATAAGAAAAAACTGCTAGGAATTAGAGTTTTTTTTGGCAAAACAGACACACCAAGTCTCTTCTAACAAAAGAAACCCAACTTCTTCTAACTTCTAGCAGTTTTCGGTCTCGTGCATGCGCCGTACAGTGTACTACTCCAGGTCCTTCTCAGCTTCTGCAATGTGGTGGGAATTGAGTTGGGTGCTGAGGACCATGTAATGCCTGTGCACATGCGCAGGAGTTACATCATCACAGGCACTCCGATGGTCAAATAGTACATCGAGGACCCGGAAGAAGAGGAGAACGATGTGGTGGTGGACACAGCGGCACTGATGGTAAAGATTTGTCAGTGCTGTGGGGAAAGAACACTTGTCAGGTAAGTGTGCCATAATGTGCAAGTATGTTGTGCGTACTTTTATATTATGGCAAAAGCCCACCAGTCGCAGTGGACTTTACTTCTGTTTTAACTTAAATGGAACATAAGGGATTTAACTTTTGTCTACACCCCGTGTGCTATAAGATGACACCCCAGAAAGTTGGAAGGTACGCTACAGCAGGAGTGTTTAGATCATACAATGACAACACTAATACAATGTTTACTAGGTACGGACACTACATTAAATTAGAAACATAAACTTGAAATGAACTTTAGGGCTGCAGTTTGTTTTCCACATATAGGCTATTCCTTGAGAAATGGTAGGCACCATCTCAAATACACAGTCACAGCAGTAACATGAACAGAGAGATATCGTTGGGAGATTTAAATCAGTAAAATAGACTCACCAATGCAATTGGCTAAACACAGTGCAGGAAACAAATTCAACTGCTTGCCAACACTTACCTTGCAAAATCCGTTTTACTACAATTACATGTTGGTGTTAAATATACAATATAATTTCTTGTTTGCAGTGCATAAAAGAGATGGGCCTCGAGCTCCCAATAAAATTAGCAGCTGCCAGCAGATTAAACTGACCCTAAATCCCAAAGTAGCTATTACCAACAAGCTTTCAATGTACAATTATCTACAATACTACATACTTTGTTTAGTTATGATGGCTTCACTATTCCAAAATCTTCCACAAAAAACTCCAGATTCAGCAATAAACACAATATATACATCAGCGTGAGCAAATAAAAATAAAATAATGTGTGTAAATGTAGTAAGCAATTGCTTTACATCCTGAAACCTACCTAGGACCTTAATCTACATATTGGCTCCCCAGGCAGACATATGATATCAGCCATAATATTTAGCTGTTACAAATCATTGCGGCAATAAGGAGATTAATGAGAAGTTTCATGTCTGCAGGGAATAAAGATATATCGGGTTATGTACTTGTTCTACTCTGTAGTGCAGTGAGGGCACAAAAGGAGGGGAAACTACACAGAAATGCTTGTTTTGTAGATGTTTCTGCATCACATGGGTTGTTAAAGGCTAAGTTCACCTTTTGCAAAAATTAAAGAAATGCATATTTAATAATATATTTTGTAAAAAAATGATTTTCTTTAATTTTTGCATTGAAGCCTGGAAAGCATTGCAATTGTGATCACTCGATCAGGGCTGCAAAGCTCAGACTTCAGCACATTCTCTCCCAGGCAGAGCTCGTACTGAGGTACAGAGTTTCAGTTAGGATAGATGGGGAAGGACAGCTGGACTTCAAACTGCATTAAATCACCTCCTACAGCAGCCAGCCGTTCTCGCTCTAAGTATATGTGGGAATATGGGCAGCTCTACCTAGAGAGAGGACGGCTGGACGCTGTATGACCTGATATAATGCAGTTTGAAGTCCAGCATCCTTCCCCATCTCTCCAAACAAACTCCATACCTCAGTGTGGAGCGCTGCCTGGGTGAGAATGTGAAGCCTAAGCTTCGCAGCTGTGATTGAATGATCACAATTGCAATGCTTTCCAGGCTTGAATGCAAATATTAAAGAAATTCATGTTTTTAAAAAAAAATATGAATTATGCATTTCTTCAATTTTTGCAAAAGGTGAACTTATCCTTTAAATTTATGTTGACCCCTAAACCGGTGCTCACACAAAGCACTTGCACTTCACATATAAAATGAACAATTAAATGGACGAAAAAGTGGAAGGGACTGGCTGCAGTAAATTGTGACATGTAGTGACAAATCAACAAATTTACGCAAATGTTGTAGCTTTGTCTGTTCCCAATGGAAAGCTACCCTATCGATTCCAGTCCCCACAATCCCCCACAACACAGAAGCTTGACAGAGGTTCTAACCATTTCTCAATCTATCCAGAAAAATAGGGGCCTATTTTCCCTAGCACATAATGGTATAATGGTAACACTCATGCTGAGCAGAGCCAGTGATATTGAATGGCACCCCAATGCACTAGGGCAACGCACATGCATTGCAACACGAAGTAATGCATTGTAGTGCACTACATTACTAAAAAAGGGATCAGATCAGATTTTCAGCATGTTAAGGTGTGCTGGCAGCACATTCATTTTAATGGCGTTCCTTAAAGCAATGTGTGAATGCAGAGCAATGATCTAAACGGACCCTGAAAGTTTCGGTTGGGATAACCTGCCCCTTGGCTTTTTTTTTGTTAAAGTACAACCGACAGTTGGTTTTGGATGGACTGGAGACAGATTCGAACACCTGTCAAGTTTGTATTGTAGTGTTCCCTTTAGGGAGATTCACCCTCACTGTTTGTCATGGTGAAAGTTATAAATGAAAGTGAAACTGAAAGAAAATCCCAAATTTTCAGTTGGCATCCGAATAGGAATACATGTGAAATCTTCCAATGGGGCATTAGTTCGTGACCCTGTTGTGCACCCAGGGGTTTCCCTGTCTTTGGAGGGTTTTCCTCTCACTTCCTGTTTTGGCTATTGGACAGGAAATAAAGGGAAACCTCCGCAGTGAGACGGGGGAAAAAAAAAAAGAAAGTTGACAGGAGTTAAAACCCTCCCTTACTCTATCCAAAACTGAAGCTTCAGTTCTACTTTAATGTAAGCACATGCTTTTCAAATGTTACTCATGTTTAAAGAACTGTATTACCCCAATCATTAATGCCCAGTAAAAAAATACCTAAGCGTACCGTTTTAGAAACAAACACAAAAATACATTTAGACTATACCAAAACAGAGAGCGTGTAAATCAAAATGGATGATTTGAAAGGTTCATATTTTGGAATGTTCTCAGCTTAATAAGAACCACATGTTCTTTCAAAAGTTCCTCTAACGGTTTCGGTTCCTTCATGAATAATAAAAAAAAAAAAATGTTCAAGGGGAGAATGTTTGCTTGGCACATAATTAGGGATCAATTACATTTCAACTATAGGTGCGGCATATTCAGGCAGCACTGGGGACATACCAATCATAACATGCATGAAATGGGAATATCTAAGAGGGAGGCAACACACATGCATGCCATGCCCACATATAAACAGTTGTTTAGGAACGACAACAGTTAGACAGATGCATGGTACTTTTTTTTTCTTACACCAATTTTCTCTGAATACATTTTTTTATTCCATTCAATGGAAGTTTGACCAAAAAGCCATCCCAAATTAGGGTGCTCTGGAAGGCAACATGGAAGGATTGAATCTTGCAGCTTTTGTGGGTGCTTAGGGTATGGGTACATGGCTGCCTTAGCTAAATCTGTTTTGGCCACTTTAAAGCAGCCAAAGCAGATGCCATCCTATATCTGCCGGAGTTCAGTAGTGATAAACTCAAACTGTTATATTTGTCAACAGAGACAAAAATCAGTAATATAAAACGATCCAAGCAGGAATTTGAGTTTAATTTAAAGTTTATTCAATGTTTCCATAGTGGCTTCTCTCCTCTGTGTCCCAGTGGGATGAAGTATTGTGCAATTTTCAATGCTATGCAAGCCCAGAAATGCCATAAAGCTCTGTCAGGTCAGAGACCTGTGATGTGTCTGCAAGTGCAAAACTACATGTTCATGCACAGACATGCCACAAAGTCTCCCCCTGGTCCCAAAGACCTAGCAGAGACCTGTGACATGTCTGCACATGCGTTGTTTCAAACTAAGAGGATTTTGAAGATGGCAGCGCGAGAGCAGACCGACACCTGGAGAACTATAGCCACAAAGATGATAACAGACTTCATGGACTAGTAAGCATATCATTTTTTTAAATACAGGAACTTTTCTTAGAAAGATGAAATGTAATTTTTGTTGGGGGGGGTAAAGTTATTCTTTAAGATAAAGGAATAAATATATAGTATTTTTAGGACAAACAAGTGATATTGAATTGCAAAAATGATTTTATTTATGTAATCCAAAAAAAAAAAAAAAAAAAAAAAAAATGTACACTTGGTCAGTGATAGTTTAAAAAGAAAATGTTGGTTACTTTAGATACAAAGTATACATTGTATTCTACAATTTGTCCTGTTTAAAACCCATGGCTGTCTGTATAACCGAATAGTGCCTGGATACAGTCACTGTTCAGCCAATAACTTTCCAGCTGGCTCCTTTGATTTTTCAATTGAAGTTTGTTGAGCCAGGTGGTGCCAACAAGGCCACCCATGGTCCTGAATTTCAGCTGAATTTGCTTTAATTGGGGGCAGGAATGCTGTAAAATAAATGCCAAAACAAGTAAATATGCTGTGGACATTGGTTCCAGGGTAAGTACAACCTAATGGGCAAAATATAAGTGAAAGAACTCTGCAAGAGAGCAAGCCAGATAGATGGCCAAATATACAAATAAAGTATCACCCTAACCGTCCCCTCTGCTCTTCCAAAGACCTCCTGCTTTCCAGCTCCCTCGTCATCTCCTCCCATGCTCACCTCCAGGACTTCCCTAGAGTCTCTCCCATCCTCTATAACTCTTTACCCCAACCTGTCCGTCTATCTCCTACTCTGACTGCCTTTAGGCGATTCCTTAAGACTCATCTCTTCAAGGAAGCCTATCCCACCTCAACCTAACCACTGAACCATCACATTCTCACACAATTCATTACCACACAGCTATCTCCTCATGTATCACTTGCCCCTCCCCTTAGATTGTGGGCCCTCCTTATCATCTTATCTTGAATTGTAATGTCTTCCTTACATTGTAAAGTGCTGTGCAAACACTTGGGGCTATAAAAATCCTGAATAAAAATAAATGCTGCTTAAAATTTTCAATAGATAAGCACCTATTGCCAAGAATAAAAACATATTCAATACTATTCCCCCACCAAACAATAACTGAAAATGAACACGATATGTTTTCTTGTTTGTTCACTCTTACATCATATTAAAGGGGTTCTAAACCTTACTGCTAGCAAGCAGTAGCTATAGGCAAAAAGTAAAAAAACAAACGCTTTAACAGCGGTTTAAACTTGCCGCGTTATCGCTGCTCGCTCCGAGAATCAGGAACTGCTCGTGCGGCCGCAAAGGATCTTGGGACGCACGCATGCGCAGTTCGGATTCTCGGCCGGGAGACGAGCAGAGACGCAAGGTAAGTCTATGAACGCATGCAGACACCGCTGGATCGGTGGGACAGAGCAGTCAGCGCTGGATCAGAGAGCCACCGCACTGCTGGAGGGACAGATGAAAACATCAGGAAAGAAGATCGGAATAAGAGACATCATTTAAAGGTAAGTGCTGACATTAACATTGGGGGGGAGGGACATTTTTTTTAACTTTAATGTCACTTTAATATCTAGAAACCAAAACACAAATCACCCTCCCTTTAGGAGCCTGCTTTGACATGCTTGGGCTTGAGTCAATGGGTACATTTATTAAAACTGGAGCAGACAGAATCTGGAGCAGTTGCCCATAACAACCACATGACTTCTCTCCTTAGTTTGTTCAGTTAAGCTTTGAAAATAAAAGATAGAAGTTGATTGATCAGTGTGAGCAACAGCTCCAGTTTTGATACATTCCCCCTTGCGTGCTTTTGAAATCAGTTTGAGATGGATTTGAGATCATTCAGAATTCACTGACAAGTGCAGTGGACCTGAAATTGACTTCCATTTGACCTGCTTCAAGCTGCTTTTACATTCCCATAGACTTCTAAGGGAAGAGAAACGGTTCTGACTCAAACAAAAGCTATCAACACAGGTTCTTTACCTCTTCTTCTAAAACCACGCCACTGAATACACAAGTTAGATCTCACACCAGTATTCGCCATCTGTGATTTCTAAGCCAGCTAGTGAAATATTGTAAAAAGAATTACGAAGCTAAGGTTTATTAAACTGGAAAAGGCAGAACAATTTGAATCAAACTTGGGACGCACGCATGCGCAGTTCGGATTCTCGGCCGGGAGACGAGCAGAGACGCAAGGTAAGTCTATGAACGCATGCAGACACCGCTGGATCGGTGGGACAGAGCAGTCAGCGCTGGATCAGAGAGCCACCGCACTGCTGGAGGGACAGATGAAAACATCAGGAAAGAAGATCGGAATAAGAGACATCATTTAAAGGTAAGTGCTGACATTAACATTGGGGGGGAGGGACATTTTTTTTAACTTTAATGTCACTTTAATATCTAGAAACCAAAACACAAATCACCCTCCCTTTAGGAGCCTGCTTTGACATGCTTGGGCTTGAGTCAATGGGTACATTTATTAAAACTGGAGCAGACAGAATCTGGAGCAGTTGCCCATAACAACCACATGACTTCTCTCCTTAGTTTGTTCAGTTAAGCTTTGAAAATAAAAGATAGAAGTTGATTGATCAGTGTGAGCAACAGCTCCAGTTTTGATACATTCCCCCTTGCGTGCTTTTGAAATCAGTTTGAGATGGATTTGAGATCATTCAGAATTCACTGACAAGTGCAGTGGACCTGAAATTGACTTCCATTTGACCTGCTTCAAGCTGCTTTTACATTCCCATAGACTTCTAAGGGAAGAGAAACGGTTCTGACTCAAACAAAAGCTATCAACACAGGTTCTTTACCTCTTCTTCTAAAACCACGCCACTGAATACACAAGTTAGATCTCACACCAGTATTCGCCATCTGTGATTTCTAAGCCAGCTAGTGAAATATTGTAAAAAGAATTACGAAGCTAAGGTTTATTAAACTGGAAAAGGCAGAACAATTTGAATCAAAACATCACAACCTCCAAAGTTTCATGAACAGCCTCCACGAGAGAAGGTAAAAGGATGAACCTTGTCAATCTGTATTAATAAAAGTGGGTGAAACTTAGTTTGCATGATGTGGGAGTTCTCTGCTAGAAAAGTTACGCTATAATTCAAAGTATTAAAGTTCAGTTCAGTTCCTTGGCTCCCAGCTCTAGTTGCTTGAATGAAAAACACAGGAAGCTTCCCAGACCAAGCCAAAGAAGCCTGGGGGATGGGGAATGAATTACTTTCAGGAAACAAATTATTTTTAACCCTTACTCACATGTTCGTCACGTATGCCAAACTGTGCTACAACAATAATGTCATTTCTAATACAGCAGAACGGTTTACTGAATTACAGAAGATGCAGTTGTCCATTTTACAAATAGCTTTCATCTTTTCACATAAAGCATAATGCATTTGTAGAAGCAGTGCTTAAAATGTCAAAGCTGCACCCTTAAAAAGCCAATAAAGGAAGGTGTATTTTAAAAGGAATATGTATTTCTAGAGGTGAAAATTTCAAAACCGAAATGAAAAAAGAATGTCAGGCCGAAACCGAAAATGTTATTTTTATTTTAACTTTTTCTATTTTTTTTTATATTTAATACCTATTAACTTTATCTACTTTATTAATATTTTTATATTTATTTATTAAATATTTTGTAATTTATTTTGAGGGGCTTTGGGGAAATATTAAGGGTCTAAACAGGCTCCTGATATTTCACTTTTAAAATAGAAAAAGAGATTGAGGACACAAAGTCCTCGATCTCTTTTTCTGCAGCCTCGGTTATAAATGAACAGGAATCCTCTGAGTGCTCCTGTTCATTCATAACATCAGAACAGAGTGGGAGGAATTCATCAAAACTGGAGCAAACAGAATCTGGAGCAGTTGCCCATGGCAACCAATCAGCATCTCTCTTCACTTAGGTAAGATTTAAAAATGAGACAGAAGCTGATTGGCTGCAGTGCAAATCTGCTCCAGATTTTGTCTGCTCCGGTTTTGATAAAATCCCCCGTGTGTTTACTATAACCACAATCATGAATGAACAGGAGGTGATGTAGATCACTTCCCATTCATCGTAATTGAGGATATAGTACACATACACATGTCCTCAATTATGTACAAACACTCAGCGATCACTGAGTGTTTGTACTCGCTCTCCTTCCTGACTGGACAGTGCAGGGCAGCTAATCAGCTTCTCTCAACAGTTTGTTCAGTTAAGATTTGAAAATGAAAGGCGCTGATTAGTTGCTGTGTACAGCTGCTCCAGATTTCACCTGCTCCGGTTTTGATAAATTCTCCTCTGTGTGTTTATGTCGACACCCAAATTTATGCCCGAGAGCAGGTTCACGCCATTTTTCCCTAACAGATCTGGAATGCAGTGCATTACGTTTTCCCGCAATTGGAATTTTTTATTTAAGCTTAAAATGGTCTTACATGTGCGTTTGTATGCGTTCCAGTGCATTCCAAGACAAAATAAGACTAGCAATACTTTTCTGGACTGGTCTGGAACAGACTGCGCTGGTGTGAACAGAGGTCAGAAATAGCATAGGGATTCAGTGGGAAGCATTTTGGGCCTGGAGACAAACTGGTCAGGAGATGATCCGGAAATGGTGTGAATGGGCCCTAAACCTCCCTCCTCCCCCTCTAGACTAGTATGTATGAGCATTTTTTCCCCTTTACCTATTATTTTGCTGTGAAAGAAAAATCAATGTATGTATGTGAAGTGTGATGGAGAAATAAATCAGGTTTGATGACCCTGTTTGAGACATGTTTCAATGCAGCAAAGGCACTGTATTTTTAGCTCAACCCGGGAAGTTACGTATACCTTGGATTTCTGGAAGGAAAAAAAAAAAAAAGCATTTTTCTGTGCTTGTAGCAGCTTCAAAAAGGAAAAAAAAACATGAGGAGATGCGCATGTATTGCAGAGATGTACTTTGTGTTTTTCTTTTACCCTGACAAATGCTTTAAAATACACCCTAAAATGAACCCACAACACTACACTAAGGGCTCATTCACACTGGAATTGGCCGGCACGTACAGCTCTGTGCAGGGTCGCATCGAGCAGCTTCCGGGAAGGACAGGTGCTGCGTGTGATTAGTACGCAGCCCCCATCCTTCTCTTTGGGACTACGCGGCCGTAAGCCGCCCTACACTCACCCACCCTGCACGTCCTTGCCGGTGAGCGTAGGGTGGATAGGCTGACAGGATGGATCATGTACTTGAGGTGAGCGTAGGGAGGGCGTACGGCCGCGTAGTCCCATAGAGAAGGACGGGGGCTGCGTACTAAATCACACACAGCACCTGTCCTTCCCGGGAGCTGCCCGATACGGCTGTGCACGTAGCACAGAGCTGTACGTGTCGGCTGATTCCAGTGTGAATGAGGCCTAAAAGTTCAACTCCATGCTAAAACTTTTTTTTTTCTTTTAAAATGATTCCCAGGAGCTGGAAAAATAAATGAAAAGCTGCCTAGTCACCTCCCATCACC
>NW_017306884.1:947755-948912 GCF_000935625.1 Nanorana parkeri
CCCCCCCAATATCCCATCTTCCCTACATTCTTCCAGGTTAATTGACTGAGGAGGAGGACAAACTAGTGCAGGGCGTCAAGACACCCACCCCCTGAGGACTCAACAAAATGCTCTTTACCAATTCAAGCTTTTATGGTCTTGAGGGGACAAACCTTCTCCATTTTTAACGGACCTGAAGACTAAGCTTTTCCCTCAACACTGGTAAAGAAATAGCCATACCATCTCACACAATCTGTCAATTTAATTACAGTGTTGTATGAACGGAGAGAAGCTCAGACAAGTTACTGAACAGTTAATTTCTCAAAATAAAATAAAAAATGACAGCAAGGAAACTTCCACAAGCAACTATTTATAGAAACAGCATCACGAGTTGTACTTCTTGCCCATAGAATTTGCAATGTATCTTTAAACGTTAAATGTATTTCTTTTGCATAAGAAGTAAAAAACGATCAAGCTTATTAGTATGAGTCGTTTCAAGGAACCCTGCACAGAGGACGCCTGTCTTCAACTAGACAGGGGTAGTGCCCAAACCATTAAAGCACATTAACACTTGCAGAAAGAAATGCTTAAGACAAATCAAATTCAGCTCCTCCAGTGGCAGAAAATTCTCTTCATAAAGCTAAACTCCAAGTTGATATAAAAGACACAAAATAAATCTTGGTAATTAACACATAATTATGTGTTTTTTTTAAATTCAAGCAGTGTAAGAATCTGACTTTGACCTGGAATCAGCCTCTTGCAGCCCCTGTACATTAGGGTTGTAGTAGTAGAGGAAGGAGCAGTAAAATAGCGGACAAGAAGCACGCTGATAGGAGAAAGCAGAGCAGCAGATAAATGAGCTCATCACTGTTCTTCTGCTTCTTTTCTGGAGGCTAGGTTCGCACCTGGGCGATCCGTGACCACGCCTCAATCATGAACAAAACCGCGCAAATGGCTGTACGATCACGGAAATGCCCAACACTGCCGTTCACACTGGCAGGGCCAATGTTTTCTAAGGCACCTCAGTCGCGCCAGGCAGATTGTGCTGTTTCCTGCCGCAATACCATCAGTGCAATTGAACACGATCGCGGCTTAAAAAAAAAAGCTGCACATCACAAAAAAAAGGGTACATGTACTTTTTTTTTTTTTTTTTTCACATTGCCCCCGGGGGGTAACCC
>NW_017306884.1:949044-952114 GCF_000935625.1 Nanorana parkeri
TTTACAGATTGCCACGGGGGTGTAACCCCATTGAAATCAATGGGGCCGCGCATCAGTCGCTGTGTGCAAATGTGCGCGATGGAGTGGTCCCGGGATCGTCCAAATCTGATCCTAGCCTCACTGTCTACTAAAAGGCCAGTAAAAATACCACTGCCCCTCTTTCTTCCGCTGTCTCTGTTCTGTGAGCTGAACACAATCTGATTTGCAGAATAAAAGACCATCCTGATCTGAAACAAGATTCATTAAAAAAAAATCACTTCAAGATGCAATAGCCACAATACCAGACTTGATTTTTGGGTGGCCATGGAAGTGTAATTTGAGATTACACCCCCCCACATGAAATAGACTCTGCAGTTGCATATAAGTACTGAATGTATGCGGCCAAAAAACTTTATATAGATTTGGATAGTGTCGAGAGCGATTAGAAGAACTCCCAGGTTTTTAAGGCTGTCCGTGAGCTCGTTTGGGATATTCACACTCTCTATTCGTCCTGATGAATACTCACCAAGAGTGAAAGTGAGAGAGAATCCATAAAATTTGAGTTGTCAGTAGAACAGGAAGAGAGGGGAAATCTTTCAATGGGGAAACTAGTTATAGCGACAACTGTCTAAAGTCGGGTATACACACTTCTAATGTCTTCATTTATCCAGAAGTTTGAACGAAGAAAATAGAACAGATTCCTTCATCAGCACTTACGAGCGTGATCCAGGAATCTCGCACTGTTTTCTTTCCTTTGCTGGTCCCCGTCAGAATACCAGGACGGAGCTGGCTGTCTCTGAGGCCAACAGGTAAATGCATTGCACATGAGGCAACAAGATTGTTGCTCTTCTTTCATAAAAAAAAAGAATGCTCAAACTCTGTTTTAGGAGAGTTTCCAATAAGCCGATGCATCGGTCTGAGATAAGAAGCTCTTACAACGTTCAGAAATAACTATTATTGGAACCTCAAAGCTCTGTATAGGTCTTTCACTTAGACTGCAGGGAGTTTGAATAACAGAATCATTTTAGTGCACTGTGAAGGTAAACATTCCTGTTTACCTGTCAGAAAATGTCAAGAAAAAAAAAGGAAAGTATATTTGGGGATTTAATTAAAGGAGAACTATGAGGTGAGTGCTTTTCACTCATCCTCATAGTTCTAGCCGACCTGTGACAATGAGACTGTCACAGGTTGGCTCAGTAGATCGGGAAGTGAGCAAACACATACCGTCGCTCGCTCACTTCTCGATCCTGTCACGGCTCTCTGCTGTGACAGGGGAGGGACTAGAAATCCCCCCTCCCCGCTCTGATCCTCCAGTGCTGACTGGCGGAACGGACGGGGGAGGGGGCTGGTACAGTTGGCTCTGCCTCTAGATAGGCAGAGCCAGCTGTCACTCACGCAGCTGGGCGGATACAGACATAATTGTCGGGATCCGCTTCAGCTGCGGCATCTCAGTATACCTGTAGCTTGCGGTATACTGAGCTTAGGGTGACGGGAGGACACTAGTTTGTGTCCTCCCGTTACCCTTAGGAGAACTATGGGGAAAAGCCTTAACCCCATAGTTCTCCTTTAACTACATCTAATGCACATATAAAAAAATATGAGTACTAGTCAGGACTTAAGATTTATGATTGTGTAAAATTCTGCAAAGGAAAAGACATTGACATTTCAACAGTGTGGAAAGCTGGCCAAGGTCTCCAAAAATATCCAGTATTTTACTGGTATCAATGAAAACAAAATCACAGTTAAAGCAGCTAAAATAAGATAAAAATGAATAGCCCAATAGAAGATTGAATTAAAAAGCAGTTTTTTTAAATATTCACTTTTAATCCAGAGCTCTCCCCCACAGTACTTCTCCACCCAAAATGCCTGTAGTCTGGTGACCATCATCAGTCAACAGACTTTCTCTGAACCCAGACAGTCCTGGATCCACCCCAGCTTGTGATTGGACAGTGAAATCAGAAGCAACACCGTGATAAGCTCATCTGCCACTCTGCTCTCTCTTCCTGTCAGCACATGAACTGATTGGCTCCTTGGGCTGCTACTTCCTCTTATACTCCATCTCTGTTATACAGTGGACTGCAAGAGGCTGATGCTAGGTCAAATGCATGTACTTACATTACAAAAATAACATTAATGATGCATTAAGCTGCATCAAGTATTATTTGACTTTGCTGGTAAAAACAAAAAAAAATTGTATATCAATCAAAACACAGGCATGGACACATTGATATACCAATATTTTTAGTAATTTGTTACAAAGAAACTCCATGAAGTAAAGCGGACTTTTATTTGTACTCTATTAAACTTGTGATCTTACCTACTACCATAAGCGTGAATTCAAATCCTCTCTTCACAGATTTCCTGTATACTTGATTTGGCAGATTGGCAAATCCCACATATCCTTCAAGGTTCTTCTGTTGCTGTAATCAATACAAACAGTAAACGGTTAGCACTGATTTTGTTAGCTCAAATGTACACCATTATACTGCAAATATAATTCTGCAACAGAAAATTTCTAGGTGAATATATAAATACATTTCTGCAGATTTTTTTCTCTGATAAATCTACACATTACTATACAGAACACCGGAGGGCAATTTATAAAGCTGCCACAAGCAAAACATCTAGCAATTTCTAGATTATTCTAAATTCTTGTCTTGGAATATTAAAAACATACTAAATGTTATGACACAAGTAATGTTCACTTCTGGCATGAAATACTACTCAATGAAATCAAAACGTACTAAAGCAACTTTTTTTCTTTGGCAGTCAACCATAGCACTCATACTTTTAAGGCTTACTTTAAAACAAAAGAACAGATCCAATGTCGGTTGCAAATATTTAAGAGTAACTACAGGAAGCTAACAAGTTAACCCATGTAGTGGGGCTACCATCGCACTGTAAGGGTTAACTGTTCATTTTCATTTAGGGGCTCAAATAAAAGACATACAATTCCCCTGATCCATGATCCCTGTAGCCTCTTCTCCCGGGGCTCCGGCAGTCTAAGGGCCGCTGACGTCATCACGTCTAATGCAGTTCATTCACCTGCATTAGTTGTGAGGACGCTGATTGACATACCACAGCCGCACCG
>NW_017306884.1:953099-989572 GCF_000935625.1 Nanorana parkeri
GGGGCGATTGTAGGGGGTGAGCACTTACTGCCACAGGACCTAGGAGATCAGGTGAGTATATCTTGTGTGTTCCAGCCCCTAGAGAAAAACAAGCAGTTAACCCTTCCAGTGTGGGGTAGCCCCACTGCAAGAGTTACCTTTTTAAATAGCCGGAGTTGTTCTTTGACAGTATCGATACTAGATCTGGCTCTCTAACTACTAGAAGCTGATGCCTATAACAGGAAGTCCATTACACACAGTCCAGAGTATGATTTTGCTCTTTTTGCCTCCTTTATTTTAGAGGACTGGTATAGCCGCCGTGCCAGCCTCGTGCAAGTCAGGCAGAAGCTTTCACCATATCAACCAAGAACCTTTATTTTGTTATAAGCACTAGAAAATTGCAGTTATTCTGCCTAACACAACCTTATTTAAAAAGAGAGAAACGGCCACTTTATCAGTCAAGTGACAGTGTCTGTGCAAAGAACCTCTCACTTTTATACGCGCATTGCCTGTGCTCCTCTGTCACTTTTTCCTCCATTGCAGCTGGAATAAGGACCCCAAGTGTCAGTTTGTGTTGAACAATATGGAGAGCAGTGATGGTCCTGTGACCGTGTTGAGACCTAGCAATTGGATGCTAGACATAAGCAGTGTACAATGGGAGGAGGTCACATGCTCCCCCTCACCCAGAAGTACCAGGTATGTTTGCAGTCTGAGCCAGCAGACAGTGAGGCAAGGGAATGCTGACAACTTGATTATCTGAGGGTCGGGGGCCCCTTTGCCCTGGATGTCTCTGTAAAAGAAGTATCACCTTATTTTTCACCTACATCCTACAGTAAATGCTGCTTTGTGCAGGAGCAACTGGGATTCCTGACCATGATCTGCAAAGGAGATGGACTCTTGATTGACAGCTCCTATCTCAATGTCTCTGCACTTTCCAGACCCAAGACAAGGTTCTCCTTCCAGTTCTGGTACCTTTGCTGATTCCTGTAAGGGAGAGAGCCCCCACCCTCTGCAGTCATGTGACCTACATGGGTCTGGAAAGTCCAGAGACAGTGAAAAAGGAGCTGTCAATCAAGGGGTCTTATACTTTGCAGATAGTTGTTGAAAATAAAAAGGAGTGAACTGTCAAAGTCTGTGCTCTACACGGAAGTATGGCATAAAAAGCAACATACACTGCAGGAGTTAGGTGACTAAGCTGTGAAAAATAATACAAGGCGAAACTTCTTTAATGTCAAACCAAAGATTTTTAGTTTTTAAATATGCTTTGTTTTCTATCCACCCCAGTATAGGATAGTAAAAGCCAAGTACGCAAGGCAGGCAAAACCTAATGCAAAGCAGGGCTACTCTTTTGCTTCAACAGCTTTATGTTATCTTAGAATGTGGTAATTAAAGCCCTGAAAAATGGGAAGACTCTCAGAATTTTAATCTCCCACTTCTATGGCAGCCCAACCTCAAATAGCTGGGCACCCCCATTTGGAAATCCCTGGTTAAAGAACAATTCTTGCCTTGTATTATTTCTCACTACTTGGTCACCTAACTCCCACATGGTATGTTGCTTTTTATCCCATGCTATAGCGTGCAGGGATAATGGGATTACAGACTTGGACAGTTCATTCCTCTTCATTCCCAACCACGCTCTACAAAAGAGGAGTGTCTCTTGATTGACTGCTCTTATCTCACCATCTCTACACTTTTCAGACACAAGCAGGTCACAGGAATGCAGAGAGAGGAGGCAGACTCTCACAGGAATCGGCACAAGCACTAGAACTGGAAGTAGGAGTCCTGTTTTGTGTTGGAAAAGTGCACAGACAGTGAGATAAAAGCTGGCAATAAATAGTCCGTTTCCTTTGCAGAACAAGGTCATGCTTAGGAATAAAAAAAAAAGGACTGAACTGTCAAAGTCTGTAGCTCAGTTTCTACTAATAAATATATCTCGATCGATATAGTAGAAACTGAGCTACAGACTTAGAGATGGCTTGTTTGAAAGGCAAGAAGAGGGAACAGGTTCACGGTGGCAAAAATCAGTAAGGAATCTAAAAACCTTGCCCTTCACGAGAACTAATTCTGTCCATTTCTAAAGGTGCCCATACACCTTACGACCATCGCAAGACTTTTGTCTTGCGATGGTCGTATGCTTATTGAAAGCTCGTACGATCTGCCCACCTTGGACGGGCAGATTGTACTTGCGATCATCGAAAGCCCGCCCTTCCAATGACCGCAATGCAGAACGGGCAGTGTGTGCGTGCGCACACCGGCCCGTTCCACAGCTATCAAACGAGCAGGCTAGAAACCCGCCGACAATCGTAAGATTCTCGGCGGGTTTTCGAGCATGCTGGTTCGACAAAAGACGTGCGACCGTACAGTAGAAACGGTCACACGCCTTCCATACACTGTACGATCGTGGGATTTCCCGCGATTCTCGTACGAGAATCGTACAGTGTATGGGCACCTTAAAGGGTAGGGGACAACTAATGGAAATGTAAAGAAGCTGAACTTTTGACCTTCACTGTTTCTGTCTCTATTAAGCAGGGCAGATCTCTCTCAGATGTGCAGTGGTTCAATTATGTTTTTGGCAATGGGGAAGAGCATAGATAGCTATTAGGGATGCACCGATACCACTTTTTTTTAACACCGAGTACGAGTACCGATACTTTTGATCAAGTACTCGCAGATACCAATTACCGATACTTTTTCTTAAAGTGACAGGTCACATTTTTTCTAAAGCAATACAAACTAATGCTTAAGGTCACTATCTTAATATTAATATTATGATTCGTGAGATCAATCAGAATGCCTGGCACTGCATCATTGCACGCTACCCGGCTTCCTGATTGGCCGGAAAGTCGTCTCCATGCTCTCTCATCACAAGTGACGAGAGAGCATGGAGCTGTTTCCTGGCCAATCAGTAAACCGGGCAGCGTGTAATGATTCGCTGCCCGGCTTCCTGATACAGGAAGTACTCGTGCTAGGTATCGGAGCATTTGGGCGACTACGAGTACTCACCCAAATACTCGGTATCGGCACCGATACCGATACTAGTATCGGTATCGGTGCATCCCTAATAGCTATAGTTTTATTCTGCTGGCATGCACTCCATACAACACAAAAAACTCAAAAAAAACATACTTTTTTTTTCTAATTTGAGTGCTGTTTTTTTTCAAATAAAGTGTTACTGTGGATAAAAAGTATATATTTGATTCTATAATATGACCTTTTTAAAAGAACTCTGATTTTAGTACAAAGCATTGCAAATATATATTCACAAATGAAATATTTTTTTTTTTTTCATTTTTGCCGCTTTTTAAACGTAACACTAAAACATTAAATTAACAGAAAGAATAAAAAAAAAAAGTTTAAATATTAAAGATTATAAAAACAGAAATAAACTAAAATTAGCAGGAAAATCTCAGTTAAGGGAAAGAATGTGGCGTTAAAAGCCAAGTTGATATTTAACCACTTCCTGGCCAGAGAAATTTCTTAGTATTTGCACACATGAAAAAAAACATGAATTTGTGGCTAGAAAACAGCTTCAACAATTATATATTTCTGAAAGCAGAGGCCTAGCAAATGCTAGTTAACATTGTTTATGTCGCATGGTATTTGCGCAAATGTTTATCAAACCAGTATTTTTAGGATAAAATACACTAAAATTTAATTTAGTGCACAAAAACAGAATATAAGGCATGATTTTTTTTGTAAAATATAAAAGACGGGGTCATGCTGCGTAAATAGATACCAAACATGACCAGCCTTAAAACTGTGTGCGTCCGTGAAAGCACAAAAAAACTACAATAGCCAAAATTTCCCATAAGAGACGCATTAAAAGCTTTTACTGCTCATCAGTTTATTACCAGTGACTGATGGCCCTAGAATTATTGCTCTCACTCCAACATTCGCAGGAGTGTGGGGCAATTTTTTAATTGTACACGTAGGTGCACCCGATGCGTATTTGCGTTTGTATGTGTGTGTACGTGGGGGTAGGGGGACTTGAAAAACATTTATTTTGCATGTTTTATATGTTACTTTCATTTTATAACTTTTTTTTACACTCAACTTTATTGCTATCACATAAGGAGCTAAAAAGCCCCTTATGTAATAGCAAAATATAAAGGTGGCAGGTCCTCTTTATGGAGACATCAGGGGTCTTTCAGACCCCTGATGCCACCTAGGGACCCCAAAGAAGTTGAGGAAGCAGAGATCCGCTTCCCCAGCTTCATCTCCTGGCTCTAAGAGCTGGAGAATGTAAACTGCGACAATGGAAGTGATGTAATACACATCACTTTCGTGTCCGGTGATCGGAGAGATCAGCGGCTAGAAGTCTGCTGATCTCTCTCTGATCAGTCAAGGGAAGCTGCCGTATTGCTAGTATTTAAACAGCAATCACCTGCTGTTTAAAATGACACCAAGAGCAGCATCAACCGTGCTCTTGGTAGAACTGCTTCAGAACAGGACTTTTTTTTTTTTACAATGGCCAGTCCTGTAGAGGTTAATATATAAAAAAAATATTCATTTTGAATCTTTGCATCCCAGCTCAGAAAGCATTGCAATTGTGATTACTGAATCACGGCTGCAAACCTCAGGCTTCTGCAGTTTCCTCCCAAACTGAAGCTCTGTACTGAGGTACCGAGTTTCAGTTTAAATTTCGCTTGCAAATGATAAGTACTCAATGACAAGCACTTCTTGCCAAGAAAAAGAAGCGCGCCTCATTAGTCAGCGCGGACAGGTGACTGCGCTGACCAAGGAGTGCTGCCTGAGATTTGCAGCCATAATCCAGTGATTACAGTTGCAATACTTTCCAGGCTTGAATGCAAACATTTTTTTAAAAGGGGTTTAAAAAAAATATGCATTTCTTTCATCTTTGCAAAACTTGAACCAATTTGGGCTGATTAGGATGACCTAAGGGTTAAGAAGTTAAATTAAAAACACATTTTATTTAATTCCTTTAAATTGTAAAGTTGCTTTAAACGGAAATAATATGCACATCAAAGCTCATTCCTTTAATCTGTAGATCAATGAAATAATGAATGCGAAGAAGTAGATTCAATGGTAACAATACTTCTGAACAGGGTTTATAAACACTGTCAGAAGGCAGTTTTGTGTAACAGCAGCAGCTGTATTGGCAGTGACAAGTCCTCTTTAAGGTGATCCTGGGCGTCCAAAAGACCCCTAGTATCACTTTTCAGATCGCACATCAATAGCTTATTGCTCGGCTTCAGGAGCCGAGCAATGATAGCTATGGACCGGAAGTAATGTACTACTCATCGCTACCGGTCCCATAGAGAGGGAGATCAGTGAATGGAAGTACTCCAATCTCCACCCAGCTTCCTGCCGCACCCAACATACCAGTCCCGGGCTTGCAGGAGGGGCAGGGGAGCCCCGGAAACAGTGTGGGGGAGCCACTTTACTGGCCTGTAGAAGCGATCTGGCGACAGCTGAGTTGCCAGAATCGCTTCTATAGTAAAGCCGGTCATCGGCTCTACAAATATGAACAGTGTCTGTTTAACCCCTTAAGGACCCATGACAGAATTATCTCGTCATAGGTCATGAAGGGGTTAAAAAGAAGCTGTATATACATTGCACGCATGAGCTTATGTACATGCGTCTACAATAACAGGATTTTTGTACTTGCCATCAAAACTTATTTCTTGGAGTTCAGGGACACAGGATTCACCTATTCCTAAGACAATTGGGTTATTCTAATGCCTTCAGGAGGTTTGGACAGTGGACAAAACCAAAACATGTGACCAGGCTTCGTATAACCCCGTCTTCAGCTGCCATGCCTCAGTTTTGTGAGCAAGCAGTACATAAAGCCAATACCACAAGGGGCAGGACCTGTGTGCCTTTAATGAACGCAATAAAACATTTTACAGTAGGAACACATGGCTTGTTTTCTTTCTTTGTTCATTAAGAGACACAGAATTCTAATTCTAAAGCGGGCCATACACTGTTAAATTGTTTTCGTTCAACTTGCGGGCTGCACAAAAATAAAATAACAGATTCCTTCATTCATGCTAAATAGCATGGATGGACGATTCTCCCACTTCATTCTTTGTATCCTGACAGAGGTGGCCAAGCTGTTGTCAGAATACACAAACAGTGATGGCAGCTGATTGGTTGCCATCACTGTTTACACAAACATTTTCCATCCAGCTCCTTTGATTTTCTAAACAAGAACCCCGGTGACATCTATACAGAGTTTGGGCAGATTTGTACAACTGGGATGTCCAAAGGCAGGTCAACTGAGCGGTGGGCAACAGTCACAGAGAAAACCCACAGATGTGAAAATCTCACTAGAAGAATATCATACCAGTAGACGATACAACAAATAGTAGCGCTGCAACAACTAATCGACTAACGTCTAAAATACATCGATAATGAAAATTGTTGTCAACGATTTTGAAAGTGCCACAAAGCCCGGTGCCTGAAGGTCACATTCCAGGCATCAGCAAACCAACTGAAGCAATATATTGAACAAAAAGAGCAAAATTAGATCTAGAAGCTTCCTCAGCAGAACTGAGGAAAATGCATCCCTCCTGCTACAACAGCAGCAAAAAACTGTGGCATGACAGTTGAAGGTGAGACTATATGGGGGCAGGCATAGTTTGTTTGTTTTGCTTTATTTAGCAGGATTTGGAAATTAGAGAAGCTGATTGGTTGCAGTGCAAATCTGTGTGCACATTAGGCAAGTTGTATTTTTGAGGATTAGTTTCATTATTGAACTACAGTGCTCTCGGTCAATCCAGAATATTAATAAACCCCAAACCTGAATATTTAAGTAAAAGTGAGGTTTTGGCCTTCACACCAATTGCGGTGCGTTCCAGAGCGGTAGCTGCTGGAACGCACCGCAATCGCTCACAAAACCTCACCCTGCATTCTGGGGCGGGAGGGGGCGTGGTGGTGCATTGAATTCAATGGCACCGCTTCCACAAACCCCCCTCAGTGCGATTGGACACGTGGCAAAACATTGCCTACGTTCCGATCAACTGCAAACGCAAAAAAACGCTGCTTGCTCTATTTTTTGCATTTGCAGTGAATTCAATACACCGCCACACCCCCTCCCACCCTAGAATGCAGTGGGAAGTTTTGTGAGTGATTGCAGTGCGTTCTAACAGCTACCGCTCTGGAACGCACCGCATTTAGTGTGAACAAGCCCTTATGAGAACATCTATGTGTGCACAATTATTGGGCAACTATTAGTGCTCAGGATTATTATGCAACTAAATGGAAAAAGAAAAATGTTCCCCTCTCACTTGCTTATTTTCATCTGTAAGGCCCCATTCACACACGAATTGTCCTGCACGTAGAGCTCCATGCTGCGTGCGGGCCGTACCAAGTAGCTACCGGGAAGGACAGGTGCTGTGTGTGTGATTAGAACGCAGCCCCCGTCCTTCTCTATGGGGCTACGCGGCCGTACGCCCCCCTACGCACCCCTGCGGACCTGCAAATGAGGTGAGCGTAGGGGGGCGTACGGCCGCGTAGCCCCTTAGAGAAGGACGGGGGCTGCGTTCTAATCACACACACAGCACCTGTCCTTCCCGGCAGCTACTTGGTACGGCCCCGCACGCAGCACGGAGCTGTACGTGCAGGCCGATTCGTGTGTGAATGAGGACTTAAAGTGACAGCCCCCCTTCTTTTCATAAACAGTCATCAGCCTTCCATCCATGGAGTCTGTCAATTTCTTGATCTGTTGATGATCAACGTTTTGTGCAGCAGCAACCACAGCCTCCCAGACACTGTTCAGAGAGATGTACTGTTTTCCTTCACTGTAAAATCTCCCGTTTAGGAAGAGCCCACAAGGGCAATATACCAAATCTGAAGAAGTAGGGTTGCTCCCCCAAAATACGTCAGCTTGTCGGTCTTCTTTGGGACCTGCTTGTCATCACATTGCCTTTTCTATGCATCTCTATGCGAGTAGCTTTCTATGAGAATTATCTCTATATTTAATAAACGTTTTTACACTAGGAGAGGCAGTCTGTTCTTTTGTTTTACATGTTATGTGAGGATACTTCCTGGTGGCCTTGAGGACAGCAGCCCCTTCACCTTTATGTTGATGTAGAAGAATACCTTCATGCTGAGCGCTGTAGCACGCACTTTTTCTCGCAGTGATTTGAACGATACATAGGGCCCACAAGTTCTCAATAGGGTTTAGGTCAGGTGAGGAAGTCATGTCATTATTCTTTCATCTTTACTGGCTAGTGCATGCGATTGAGCATTGTGCTGCATAAATATTATGCCCTTGTTGAAAGACGCAGACTTTTTCCTGTAAAACTGCTTGAAGAAAGTGTCTTCAACATGAAAAGGTCCAACTAGCTCATCTTTATTAATACCAGCCCACCAGTACCCCACCTCCACCTTGCTGGCATCTGAGTCGGATTGGAGCTCTGTGCCTGTTACTGATCCGGCCACGGGCCCATCCATCTGGTCCGTCAATAGTCACTCTCATCTCATCAGTCCATAAAACCTTTGAAAAATCTGTCTTCAGGTATTTCTTGGCCCAGTCTTGACGTTTCAACTTATGTTTCTTGTTCAGTGGTGATCAGGTTTCAGCCTGCCTTACCTTGGCCATGTCTCTAAGCACTGAGCACCTTGTACTTTTGGGCACTCCAGGTAGGTTGCAGTTCTGGAAAAGGAGGATAATGGGTTCCCGGTAGCTTCACGTTTGATTCTTCTCAAATCTTTGGCAGTTAATTTGCGTCTTTCTTTCTCAGCATGTTTCCTGCGACCCTGTTGACTATTTGCATCAAAATGTTTGAGGTTTCTGTGATCACGCACCAATATCTTAGCAATTTCAAGAGTGCTGCATCCCTCTGATAGACTTTTTTTTAATTTTTGACTTTTTTTAATTTTTGACTTTTCAGAGTCAGTTAAATCTCTTTTTTGGCCCATTTTGCCTGAGGAAAAGAAGCTGCCTAATTTGTATGCACACCTTGATATTGGGTGTTGGTCACCTAAGGCCACACCCTCCCTCATTACACACATACGCTTCACCTGATATGCTTAAGTCCAATCAGCCTTCAAATTTATATAGCTTGGTGTTTGGAGAATATGCAAAAAAAAATTGTGATTTGGTCAAAATACTCACTTGCCTAATAATTGTGCACACAGTGTGTAAATATATATGTATAGCTGTCAGGAGCCGTTTGTTCCTAACCTGACAGTTATTTTAAATTGCGTCTAAAGTCAAAACTTTTTTTCTTCTAGTTCACATGTAGTAGGGAAGGGTTGGAATCCCTATCAGATTTTATCTGGTGTATGCTTTCCCAACCATGGAGATTTGTCCTCTCTGTTTGTTCTTTGCAAAATGGTCAATGGAACCAAAAGCAAGGGAAAATTAAAAATGATATATTCTCACCAGAAGGGGAGGTGAGGGGGAAATCTTCCAATAGTTCATTCCAATATTTAGTTCCAACAGACAAAATTGTGCAATGCATCAGATCCTGATTGACTTGCAGTACTAGACCTTACCGCCAGTCTGAGCAGTGCTTGAGGCCAAAACCACAAAATATTGATATTTTTGTCAGCTAAACATTAAAAAAAAAAATTTTTTCTGAATTAAAAAAAAAAAAAAAACAATATTATAAATAGATTGAATGGTGTTTTTGTATTTTACATATGCCAGAAGTCCAGCTGTACTCGTCACATTTTACATTATGAACATCTAGAAAATGCATTAGAGATAGAGAAATAAAACAAATATATACTCTACATGGTCAAAGAAAATAAAATGTGTAAATGAGCACTACTTACAGCTACTTTGTAAATAACCAATATCCAGCATTTAAAGATGTGTCACCGATGTTGAAGATGCGGTAACCAATCCAAGCAGGCGTGTAGAAAAAAAAGAAAGGGGGAAAAAATAAAAATAAATTAGCTACATGTTCACTTATCACATAAAGCATTTTCCAAGTGGCAGTTCTAAATAACTAAACGATGTAAAAAAAGAACTCTAGAAATTAAAGGGCCACCCCAACACTGCAACAGTTAACTGCTTGTTTTCTCTAGGGGCCGGAATAAAAAAAGATGTGCTGATCTGATCCTCGTTTGTTTGGCGGTGAACGCTCACCTCTCTCCTACTCCGCTCTAGCTGCGCAATGTCCTTTGGCATTCTCACGTCTAGTGCAGGTCAATAGATTTGAGGACATTAGCGGTCCTTAGACCACCGGAGCCCGAGGGGTGAGAGGCCATGGGGACTGGTTTAGCAGTCACCCGGGATCGTAGATCGGGTGAGTATATCTTGTGTTCCGGCCCCTAGACCAAAACGAGCAATTAACCTGTACAGTGCAGGGGTATCCCCAGTGCAAGGGTGAATTTTGTGGATCCCTGTCGTTATTCATTGATACATTAAAGAAAAAAACCCAACATCTAGCACTATGATTAGCTCATGTTGTATTATCGTATGGTAAGGGATATGTTTTTAAAAGCAGTGAATAAATATTCAATGTATGTGAATAAATAACATTCAAAAACACATGCACCGGGAAGATGCACCTACAGTAAGCGTCATATTCACGGATTTAAATATATTCCCCTAAGTTCATTGTCACCAAGACAGAACGTGTTGGGCAATCTACAGTTGCCACCCTTACAGGAATAGAGGGGAAATGTCGTAACAGGGACCCCAATTTCGGTGACAGCTGTCTGAGAGGGACTGTCCTTACTTTGTTGGGATTTCCTTCCACTTCCTGTTGCGTCTCTGGCGCAAGAAGTGAAAGAAAATCTGGCCAATGAGACCAAGACAGCCAAGTGACAAGAGTTTACATTGTTTCCTAATGAAAAACTAAAAAGAAAACTATTAGATATACAAATACTTTAAACTATTTTTTTTAGAACAACTCTAAAACATGTTGAGGCTGATATATTTAGTATAGTACTTAAATAATATGTTGTACAAAATGAAGGACAATTTTGATTTCAGCAAGACTGTGCCCTGCAATCATTTAAATGAGAGGAAAACACACACACACATAACTGGACTTTACCATTACATAAGGCTAGCAATATTATGGCCGTAAAGATTTTTGCTCAAGGCAATAGCTAACCTTTAGAGACAAGGTTGGCAAAACGATTTGTTGTTCACTATAGGAAATTATCTAGCCAAACATGCTGAATTAGCAATAACTATGTGCTACACAAATAAACCTCTAAATGATAAACAAAAACATAGATTGGAGATAAATATACCCTAATATCTTACAATCATACAGATATGCACCAGAACCCCTTGAAATTAATTCTGTTTAGCTGCTGCAAAATGGGATTACAACAACTAGAGCGAAAACAGGCCAATGGTCAGCGTAGCATGGACGCAGAAGGCAATTCAGATTTTTACAGTGGCCATGTGGGACCCCAGGATCATACATTTTAAATTTGAATCCAAGTTTACATATATAAAAAGAGTTATCAATTATTAGCATCAGTCATGCATTCAGGGATAGTGATTGATTCCTAACCGCATGTAATCAGGTCACATACGATAACATGCGGTGTATGAGCGTTCTACCGCTTTCAAATGCGGCCATTGTCACCCGATCATTAACCTGAACAGGCCACAGCTGCCGTTTTGAAAGGAAATTGTGAGTTCCTGAAGCAGGAATCCCTAAACGCACTGAAACTATAGGAGTGAATGAGGAAAGATATGCAACTCAAGCATGCAGAAAATCAATAAAAACTATTACAGTGTCTACAGAACTGCAGGTGGCAATATTATATTTGCTTTTTAGGTGCGGGTGCCTAAACTACCAGTAATAACATATTTTGCATGATAGAAGATAGGCAAACACTTCTACGTAGTATATGTTAAAACAGATGACTTAAAAGAAATGACAAGGGACGGATAGAGATCTTTTATCAGTATTACACTCTTCTGAAAACAAATTAGGATATTATACACACACACACCAGGAAAAGTGTGGCCACTAAGAAAGTCAATGTTGAGGATATTACATATAATGCTAAAGTAGTGTCTAAGAACCCATATACACTACTCTGGTCCGTAATGGTGTGTCAGATATTTCAATGGGCTACCCAACGCACTATAACAGACCGAAAATCCCACACACAATATTGTCAGAACTACAATGCACAGGAGTGTTTTGTGCATTGCAATGCAGGTGCGTTAGAGGGGTGACATTCAGAAGGAATAGCACTGCATCGCACCAAGAGTGCAATAGCTGCACAAAAGGAAGACAGTATGTGTGGAAAAGATGTACCAAGTTAAGACAGCAGGTAGTACCAGCAGTAGAGGAGTGTGGAGGGTATAACAGCGGGCAGTTACGACATAAGAAGAGTGCAGAGGGTATGAAGTAATGCATGTAGAGGGTATGACCACAGACAGTAAGTGTGGAAGAGCAGTTTGGTGGGTATGAAAGTGGGCAGTATGTGCAGGAGCGGAGTGAAAAACAACGGCAGGAAAGGAGTCTAGAGAGTATGACGGCACCTCCAATGTTTGGTGGTAAGGACAGAACACTATAGCAGCATATACAATATGCAAGACATAAAACAAATTTTTTTTTTTTTTTAAAGTGTTGGAGGGCTGGGGAAGATTGAGGAGCCTATAACACTTGTAGTGCGGGGGGAGTTCCTTTTGTTTTTTCTGGAGTTCAGGCTTAAAGGAAACAATGGTGATTTCTGCAAAGAGCTAAAAGGGGAAGTAAACATGGAGTGGAAGAGTAGACAGGGAAATGGAAGTATACTTATTGAGTGTAAAATTGATTAATAAGTAAAGTTTTTTGTTTTTATATACGATACGTAGGAAGGACATGACCAGTCCTTACCCTTCAATTGCCTTTTTTAGGCAGAACTTCCACAGAGCAAGTCTGTATAAGTCTTCGTAAAACTAAATTGTTCACAAAGCTTAGGACTACAAACGTTTTCTTACCTTCTAATATAAACACCATTCATAGTAACCACTGGCTGAATCTACAATATCATATTCAAGAGATGAGGTCATAGCTATTCAAATAAAAGGGGAAGCCTGCATCAGCCCGGCAATGTGAAACGTGACTGCAGATAAAACGTATTAAGGACAGACACACAGACACACACACACACACACACACACACACACTGAAAACCATTTGCCTTTCATAGAAGGTGGTCTGCCAAGCGTACTCTACAGTAATATTTACTGTCACGTGTCACGCCGATTGACGGTTCACGAGAATCAAGCTATAAAAGAAGTTGATGACTCGGAATAAAAGCCAATTCTTTGCAAAATCTGACAATCAAGCATCTAAACTGTCTCTTGGTTGATTTAAATATGTTCTTATTAAACTATGTACTTACATTGTTAAATTAAAATTATTCTGTATAATATGTAAGAGACAAAAAAAGGAAAAAGAAATAGAAGAAAAGCAAAAAGGATTAGAAACAACCTATAGGAAAGGCATTTGGTGAATCCTGGATTGCATAGAAGCATTTAGAAGAAGAAGCAGCTTTAATATTAAAAAGGTATGCTAGTCAGTGCTAATTATTGACCCTGAAAACACTGAGTGCTCCTGATCAAACTACATTTTCACATTTATTGTAGGAACATATAAAGCTTTTATTTGGCACAAGGTTAAAAAAAAAATTGTTATAAGCGGACAAGTGGGCAAAAAAAAAAAAAAATATATATTTTTGACCACTGAGCAGTCATGCAAAGTGGCAGACACTTGCTATTAAAAGGTAAGGGCTTTCATGAACATACCCTCAGCATGGTGCATTGTGCCACGAAACATAAACAGATTGCAAGGAGGTTCATAAAAAGTATCTTATAGAATATGAAAATTTCCTATTTATTCAACTCCTTTGTGCAGTGCCATTCAACCCAATGAGCTTTGATGCACATGCATTGCAGTGGACTATGTTGGAAAATGATGCATATTCAATTTTTTTGGTGCATTGGCAGCTAATTTAAATGACTGGGCTAATTCAACACAGGGCAAAGTGCTCATGCAATAGCGCACCAAGATGGGCCAGTGTGATTTTATATTAATAATGAATTCAGATCAAACAAATATACATTGCCCAGCATAGTATTTCTTTACATTTTTGCCCAAACACTTAGTCATCATGTTTACAAACAGCTGACTCAGTCTCTGAGCTCAGCTTCCCTGAACTTCCTGTCCAGTACAAGATCACAAGGGAGAGAGAGCACAGCCTCCAGCAGCTGTCCACCTACTTGCTTGGGGGAAAGGAGAAGGGGGAGAGTAGTGTCTTTGTCTTGCTGTGGCTGTGCATTTGTGGAGATATACACCGCTTACTCGCACACACAGGTAGCTCTGTAGGACCTGCAAGGTAAAGGAGCCACCCTAAAACAGGATACCAGGACAAGTGCTCAGGAGACCAGCTGCAGAAAACAAACACTTTCAAACATCAAGGAGCAGCATCCATTGTAATTGATTTAATCAGCATATAGAAAAGCCTAAAGCGCGCGCACGCGCGCACACACACACACACACAACCTTATAATCTGGTTGTACAATTTCCTTTAGATCTACCAACAACTATGTAGTGCAGGGGCATGCCTGATTGAATGCAGATTGATTGTATAGACTAGATAGGTGCTTATATTACATAGTTTTGGTCGATCTAAAGTTGATTGTACAAAGATTGTATGGTCAGATTGTAACGTGTGTGTGGTAAGCATAAGGGCTCGATCACACCTGATGCAGTGCGTTCTGGCCCGATTCTGGCAAGAAAGCACTGCATCGCATTGCAGCCAGCATACTTTTTTGGCGGGGCAGGAGGGGGCGTGGCGGGCCATTGAAGTGTATGGCACCGTAGCCACGCCCTCCGGCACATTATGCCTGCACGGGATCGCAAGGCACATTATGCCTGCGGTCCGATGTGATCAAAATGCTTCAAGCAAGGATCTATGCACGGATCGTCTCCTGATCACAGCAGATCACCGCTGTGACATTCCTGTCCATACAGTTTTTTTTTCTGGATCTTGTGATGGAGGAAAACAATGCAATTACTGGACCCCATGTCTGCCCATGGGGAATCAGATGTAGAGGGACACGTGTCTGTTTACATTAGATTACCCCCAATCTGGCACAATCCGGTCCGGCGAAACGGATCTCTGTTCCTGCTGCTTTTGATGCATTGGGCATCCGATTGGGTCCGCCTAAAAAACGGACAGGCCGACCCGATTAGAGCGGCCGTGTGCAACGGGCCTAAAAGACATTTTTACATTAATATCACTTGTGACAAACTGTATAAGAGAGGATGTCATTCAATATGGAGATTTCATCCTGCTTCCTTTTGTATCTACGGGCAGTAAGTAAAAGACAATAACGGAACACAGATAGATTAAAACAAATAAACTGACAGTGAGTTGAACCGTTCTGCTCTCAAAAAAAAAAAGAAAAACCACACACACACACACAACACACTGACCTTTAGATAAACTAAGTGTGAACTCAATGACTGGGGCCACTTTAAACGTGCTTCTTCAATTTCTGTAGTTTCTGTAGTATCTCTTATGATTTACATGACAAGAAAAAAACAACCCCTAAACGTAGCCTGTCCCAAAGTTTATTGCCCTGATGTTACTTTTTTAAATAAGGTTCCAAGACTTATTTGACTTGTTAAGCTATAATCCAAGTCAGGTTAAGACTCTTCCAGATCTTGCTATTCCTTGACCCTTTAAACCTCATAAGGCCCTGTGCTTACACCAGGTACAGAGGTTTCTCTAAGCAGTCCAGTTCCAACAACAATCAAATGAATATAATAAAATACATAAATCCTGTTATCGTTATTTGCTTTCTCCGTTCCAAGTTTCGCCAATCCTATTGCTTGGTCCGCCTCACACTTGAAATACCACACTCCTATTTTAAAAATATGCAGCATTGGTGGCCGGCTTCTTCCTCTTCCTGCCAATGACTCATAAACAAACCATGCTAGAGCTCATATAATACATGTGGAAGATCTGGCACGGTTTGTACTTTGCCATGGCTTTAGCAACTTCAGCATCATTATGCCACCCGACACTATCGCTGCTGAAACAATGGCAACGCAAAAACAGTGAAGGCTTTATTCTGTGAAATCTCACAGTTTGGCCAAGAGATCTCCCTGGAAGACACCAGTGGCACAGCCTTCCCAGGGGGCTGCTGGCTAGGTCATCAGTACTTCAGAAATCCCAGAAGTAAAATATAAAAAAGTGTAAAGAGAACAAAAAGTTTAATTTACATAAGGAAAGTGTTCTGAAAGCACGGATGCAATAAATGGTAGAGGGTGGTAAGCCATACAAGAATAATTTGGCTGCTAAACAGAAAAGCTTTAAATATTTGGGCATATGGAAAGGGAAGGAACCAGACTGTTGTTACGGACTATCAAGCTTGGTAACCAGGTTTTCTTAGCCTTCTAAACAAGTGAAAGGAAGCCTAGAGCTTTACCTGCTGGCTGGAAAGGTCACCTGCTTGCACTAAACATGCACACAGAATTTTGTTATGGAAGAACATTGTAATCTACCACCATGGCATCTAATAACACTTACAAACCTCGGGGTGTACCAAGGCCTCAATATACAAAGCTAAATGTATAGCAACGGAAAAAAAAAAAAAGGAACAATTAAAAAGGAGAACAATGGGGTCAGGGCTTTTCCCCATAGTTCTCCTTGGGGAAATAAGAGGACACAAACTAGCGTCCTCCCGTCACCCTAAGCTCAGTATACCGCGAGCTACAGCTCGCGGTATACCGAGACGCTGCAGCCGGAGCGGATCCCGACATCGATGTCGAGATCCGCCCAGCTGCGTGAGTGACAGCTGGCTCTGTCTGTCTATCTAGAGGCAGAGCCAGCTGTACCCGCCCCCTCCCCCGTCCGTTCCGCCAGTCAGTGCTGGCGGATCGGAGCGGGGAATCCAGCCCCTCCCCCTGTCACGGCAGAGAGCCGTGACAGGATCGAGAGGTGAGGGAACCCGGTATGTGTTCTCTCACCTCCCGATCTACTGAGCTGACCTGTGACAGTCTCATTGTCACAGGTCGGCTAGAACTATGAGGTGAGTGAAAAGCACTCACCTCATAGTTCTCCTTTAACTTCATCCACTGCAAAATGACAGGTTTGGACATAGATAATTGGGTGACTGGATCCTGCATGCACAGTCAGCTGTTAAGTCTGTAGGCACCTTTAGTATGTGCCCAATAATGGTTTGTAAATACATACCTTAGGAAGTAACATTTGACAGTTTCAGAGAATGACAGTGGTTGCAGATTGAAATAGAAAGATTTTTTTTAATTACAATATACGGTAAGCAATTCAATTGTAAACAGTATTTATTTTTTAATGAAAGTGAAGTTTTACTTTAAGTGATTAAGGCCCCCGATCTGGTCAGTATTTTAGGCGGACCTGATCGGATGCCCAATGTAAGTCTATGGGGAGCCGCATGTAAATGGACAGGCCTGCGGCCGGCCCAAGGGAAATCTGATGTAAAATGACACATGTCCGTTTACATCCGATTCCCCATAGAGGGCATGTGTTGATGGGCTTCTGCTTTCAAGCAGGTTTTGCACTTCTATTCAAGTCTGTAGGAATGCAACCTCCCATTGGGGCAGGTCAAATGCAGGTCAGGAAGTCAACTGCAGCCATGAATGAATTTAAAAATGTTCTCAGAAGTGTCTCAGGGCAGGTACTGTACACCACGGACAATCCCTAATCATCTCCTCCACCCCATTCCACTTTCTCCCAATCCAGCCACATCGTTTTATTTTCATTCGGTCGTAGCGCTTCTTTTGTTATAATTGTTCTGTTTTGTTTATACACTTAAGTCGGACACCCCAGTGCGCAAAGGTTTCCACCATTTTCTGGAATGCAGTGCATAAAAGGGAGCATTCCAGTGCATGTGGAATAAAGTTGAAATTTCTTTGGAAGATTATGGTGTGCCGGTTCCACAGTTTTTGAGCCTACTACCCCATCTTACATAGTATGTATGTATGTATGTATGTATGTATGTATGTGTGTATATGTATGTGTGTATATATGTATGTATGTATGTATGTAAGAGGGGAGGGTGATATATAATAGGGATACATTTTGGGTCCGGAAACAATCTAGTCTGGTCTGGAGATGATCCGGACACAATGTGAATGGGCCCTCAAACTGATGTAGTTGAGACAAGCCCTAAAGCATCCTCTCTTGATCTGAAAGCTTTTCCACTAGACAAGCAACGGTAAGCATTTTAAATGGCAATTTTCTGTCCTGTGGCAAACCATTAAGAGACTACATAAAACACTGAAATTGTGCAGCTATTATGTAATGCAGACATGCTTCTAATAGACTAGAAGCTACTGATTAGTAATGCTGTCAACTGTTCAACGTGTACAATTTATATCACTAGCAAAAGCCTATGCTATTAAAAAAAAAAAAAAAAAAGCCGACACTAAACTGAAACAGGTTAAGACTTTAGATCAGAATGTTCTTCAATCTGTTGACCAATGTATCTGATCTCAGCACGTGCTTTGATCTAATATACACAAGTAGAAAATGAACTTCATATTTGCTGCACAAATACATTCTTACTAAGAGATCTTTAAAGTGTATTTCCACTTATGCAGCCAAATTGAGATCATACTAGGAATGCACCGAAAATTGTACTATGGGTAGAATGTTGATGGTACAAACATAAAAAATGTGGCAGAAAATGCGGCGCATCCCGAGCTTCTCTTCTCCCCATTGGGCAGAGCCGATCCAGCTGCCAGCGCCCAGTGAGGAGGAAAGAAGCAGCGAGGACCGACAGTGTCAGCAAGGAGGAGAGCTGCTGGAGGGGTGGAAGAGTTCAGGATGGAGAGCACGGAGGATCAGCAAATATGTGAAATATTTGCCGACCCTTCCCTGTACTGCTCAAACAGTTCTGATCACACTGATGTTTGTAACTAACTGAGGACATAGCATTTAGTTACTGTGTCCCCAATTATGAATGAATAGGAAGCACTCTACATCACTTCCTGTTCATCCATGGATTGTGGACATAGTATCAGTTACTATCTCCTTGAATGGTCAAGAGTACGCAATATAGGAGGTTTCCTGTACATTCACAACAGCGGCTAGAGAAAAAAAAAAAAAAAGTTTTAGGAATGTGTCCGCTTTTTCCATTTCAAAACGGAAATATCATGGCTCTATTTAGACCCCTGAAAGTAAAAAAAAAATTTAAAATAAAAAAATTTTTTTAAACCTCAGTCTCAGTCTACAAATTTAATTTCGGTGCATACCTATTTTATATATTTGTTACATGTTCCCATTAACATCGAACTATAAAAAGAAAAAGAAACCAAAAAAGATTTAAAAAAAGCTTTTTGCAGTTTAAATTGCTTTTTATTTCAGTTTCCTGGCTTCTTAAGGATTAAAATCTCTACTTGCTCCTCCTAAGTAATGTTTTGTAAAGTAGATGTGAGCACTGCCTGCTCTAACAAAGGGTTAAAAAAAACTCTGAACATTAACCCTTAATGCGGGGCTAGGTGCTCATTTTGGTTTAGGGTCTAAAATAAAAAAAAATTCTAAAAAAAACACACACACACGCTGCAAATAACGATTATTTGCGTAATCGATTTGTTGGACGATAATTTTTTCAAGTAATCAGTTGAAGAAGAAAAAAGTTAAACACCATCTTTTATTTAACATTTAATACACAAAATCGAATGTTACAAAGAAAGTTTACTTCCGAATAAAACTTTATGCACATTTTTTGTAGGGCTGGTAATGATTACAATTTTTGTGGTCGATTAATTTCAATAATAACGCACATACAGATCCAACTACATTGGCCTATACACATACAGCACAGCAATGAAGTAATAAAATGAACTAGGATCACACTAATCCAGCACGTTATTAATCTCACGTGCCCCACTCAATATGGCCGCCGCTTGAGTGGGGCAACTCAGAATAATAACGTGCTGGATTAGTGTGATCCTAGTTCATTTTATTACTTCATTGCTGTGCTGTATGTGTATAGGCCAATGCCTTAGCTGGCGCTCGTGCAGAAAGTTTCTTGGGCAAACTCACCGGCCCAAGTGGCTCCGTCAGCTAACGAAGGGAAGGAGGAGGAGTCTGGTGACGTCACGGACATCGACGTCACCGAACTCCTCCCCCAGCCGACGAATCGACGATCGGAAACGTTGCCAACGTTTTCAATCGTCGATTTTAATCGACTAAATCGATTAACTGTTGCAGCTCTAATTTCCACAGCCCTAATTTTTTGCAATTGCACAGCATTGGAACGCACAGTATTGCAGTACCGTGCATTCCAGTGATCACACTGCAGGCGGGAGGCGCATTTGGGGTGCCACTGAAATGAATGGCACCACAACACACATCCTGCAGCGGAATTTGTCAGACCAAAACTAAAAATTACTTTTCCCACTTTTTTTTAACAAATAGAATGTATAGTAGACATTTAAATTAGCTTCATGGATTTAAAAAAATATGAATTGTAAAACTCTAATAAAATAACCAAACTTTTATTTAAATATTGGCTATTTTAAATTACAATAACATGCTGGCTATTGCACCCACCCACTGCCTGCTGTCAATCAATAGAGGAGGGAACTGAAGGAGAACGTTCCCCTTCAGGTCCTCCCCTGCTGATTGACAGCAGGCAGGTGCAATAGCCAGCCTGCTAATGTAAAATATCCAATAGCAGGTGGGCTATTGTTTCCAGTCATTGATGGGAGACTTGACGCTGGTGCTATATCAAGCCTTTGGACTCGGGGATACTTAGAACACCAGCAGAAAAGGGGGCAGGGGGCGCAGAGAAGGAAACAAGGCAGGCAGAGGAGGAATGAAGGGGAGGGGTAAGCAGGGGAATTAAGAATCAACACACTCTTCTCCCCACTCTCGTGATGGCTGCTGTGGTCCGTGTTCCTGCTGCCTTTGCTGATACAGGCGGGGAGAGCAGCAGGGATTGAAAAGGGACACAGCCCGCTGCAGCCAGCACCAGCAGGGAGAATGGAGGAGCAGAGTGGCGGCAGGGGGTTCAGCTAAACGTAAATCAACTAATCGATTATTATTTTAAGTTTTTAGACCTAATATACACACACACACTTTTCCTCTATCCTCTATCTGCCTGGCTGCTAGACCAGCGGTCCCCGCAGCCTGCGGTGGCTTGAGGACCCTTAACGTTATATCCATTCACTTGCATTGGACGTGAGGACACAAAGGAACATTCCACAGCCAGAGCTGAGGGCTAGAGGTGAGCGGATTAAAAGCCTGGCTTCTGCATTGTATATTATTGAAGTTCACAAAATTACTTCAAAAGGGGAAATATGCTATAAAATGGTGTGCTCCCTGCTGTTACGTACTTGTGACCCACACCATGTGAAAACATTTAGCTATTTAACATTTGTTAATGGAATGTGGTGTGTAGTGATTTATGTGTGGCTAATACTAAAAGAAGATTTTTTTTTTTTCAAGCAAAAGAATAAAAATAGGGATGTTAGTTAACCTGAAGATTTGTAACTTACCTATCCTATTATCTGCTAACATTTCATCTCATATTGTTGAATAGTTAATATAACAAAACACAGGTGCAAAAAAACTAAAAATGTAAAAAAAAAACCAGAATACGATACCACCACCAATCTAATACCACAGTGAAGGCATTTGCAGTCATGCGTTACATGTTTAGCAAGACAGCATAAAATGTAAGGAATATATGCATTTTCCTCACAATTCTGAGTGTCGCATCTTTCATAGCCACATGTAGAGCAACCAGCACTGAGCTATCTGGTAAAACAAGCTCTGATTGTTGGAACAGCACAAAGAGTAGCTTCATAACTCCCTGCATTTTATTGCTAGCAGTCTCTGTATCTCACACAGAAAAACAGAGTAAGTAGATGCAGTGAAGCCCTGACTGGCCAAATCATGCTCACTTATTATACTATAGTATGTGGTTAAAGCCAGCCATGGTTGGGCAAATGTCTCCTTGAGAATGAAGTAAATGGCATCATCTGCTATTTCCAAACTTTATCATCAATAGCTCTGGACTATGATTTGCCCTTCATCTAAGCCACAATAATAAAGACTGATTTAACTAAAACAAAAACATAATTTCATAGTTGCTGTATCTTCCTGCACAAAATATTTTAAACAATCAAGGTCATAAAAGGGGCTATGGCATTATGCTGCAGCACTTCCTGATAGAGCATAGAGCCCATTAACACCACGTGTAGTGGCCGTGTTTTTCTGCACATTGACATACAGTATAACAATATAATTCATCACACCTGAAAAAAGGAAAAATGCTCTTTATTATTTGGACCCTTTCGTCACCTGTAGGGTAACCATCTGTAAACACGTACTGTACTCTTCAAGGAGATTTTCACCCAAAAACATCCAGGTTGGTAGATCTCAACAATTTCGTTAGCCTGATACAGCAGCATAAGGAGCTGTATGAACAGCACTATAAAAATCATAATAACAAATCGAAGACCCTATGTTGGTGCCATATTGGAGTAGAAATATATCCAACAATCTAAGTAACAGCAGTATACCAGCGATGAGTACAATATAGTGTTAAAATAAACATGTGAGATCCCCCTGAAACTATATACCAGACCCTTCCCTTCAATGTGGTATGGATCTTAAGCAAGAAGCCCAAGGTATAAAACAGCGTGGGGTCCCCCCTAAAAGATCCTTAGCAGACCCTATAACATTCCATGCCGGACCCTTACCATGCAAGCTGGCTAGGAAAGGAAGGGGCAGCAAGCATGATCCGTTCTGTAACGGCTCTGTTCTGTATCTGCTTCACGCTCAGTGTGAACAAGCCCTAATAGGATTGAAATCATTTCCAAACAAACATACAGCGCATTTACAATGAAGTCTTATCTGTAGACAGAACGTTAAATGTGTAAGTCACCCCTAGTGGTGTAATAGTGGACCCCAGCAAACCGGAGATGGCCAGAACTTTGATTTATAGAATAATGGTTTTTATTTATGTTCCCCCTTGAACAACATCCTTGCTCTGTTTTTCTTTTCACAGTATACCTGTTGACACAAATGTTAATAATTACAGGAAATGCCTGTGTAGAAGGGTTGACTGATATCTATTTTTCAGGACCAATACCTATTATGGGCCACCTTTCAGGCCGATTATCGGCACCTGATATTGGTTTTTTGTTTACATGCAGCTGGCTAGAGACCCCGAGACTCTCGCCTCGCTCTTTTTATCTGCCAGCGGCAGGATTCCGCAGCTGGCAGTGCAATAGCCAGCCTGTTATTGGCTATTTCAAAATGCAATAGCCAAATGGCAGGTTGGCTATTAAAGCAGACCTGAAGGTTGGCTATTAAAGCAGACTTTTCATCCGATGATCGAATAGTCGTCCGATTTTCGTACGGCAGCCCCATCCTGCCTCGATGATAGCAAAATTAATTTAGCCGTAATTAACGAAAAGCACCTGGACGAAATGCGGTAATTGATTTGCAGTATTTTCGTTAGCGCAAGCGCAGTGTAGATCGTACGACTTTTGACGGACGGAAACGCCAGCAACCTTACGAAAATCGTACGATCACGCAAAGTTTACAAACATGCTTGACTGTCAAAAGTCGTACGATTGTACAGTATTGTCGGTCGTACACTGCAATGCACACATACGATTATCGGACGAAAAGTCGACCGCATTCGAAAATCGTCCCATAATCGTAAGGTGTACGGACACCTTTAGAGCTAGTAGCTCAAAGGCTGCCGGCTTTGCTACTACATAGATTTTCTGACTGACTCCTTCGATCATTTGATCAAGGGATGCCGGCCAGACAGCGGCACTCACTGTGCAAATTACAAAGTGTTTATCATTACATTTAACCGATAATGAAAAAATCTAGGAATACCGGCCCCGATTATCAGTAGATCCCTACTGTATGGTTAAAACTGTCACTCTAGGGTTGTCACCTCTAAGGGTTATATGGCACGATATGGCAGAACAGCCACTTCTAGTGAGTAGCAGCACTCATTTTGCTGTATACACATTCTGCCCAACAGATACTGATGGGCCTATACTAAACATTAACATAATTCTTTTGTTATACGTAGGTGACCAAAATTATGTGTTTGCAATATAGCAGGGGAGGTCAAATCATCTGTACTTGAACAAAACTGGAACAAACTTCTATTTCCTTCTTTTCAAGATATGACTATTCTGGAAGTTCATATACTTTTTTCCCCATTACATTGCTTCATGGCCCAAAAAATAAAAAATTGAATCTAGCAAGTCTTCAAAGTTAATAGATTTTACATTGACCACTTGCAGTCAGTAGAGTTCAAGTATGGGGCTGCAACTCCATGTTTTCTGGAGCCCAGTTTACTGCTATGCTATGACTAACCTGTTTGTGAAAGGACCTGATTAATTGGAGATCAATTCCATACACAGCTGAATGATTGAGAGGAAGTACACCCTTTTTACATTTCTGAGAGCAGCAATAGGACTGTCTGCAGTTTTAGTATACAGAAACAGTGCTTGGATTTCTGATTGGAAAACCAAGCATCATCTACAAACAAAGCATCACATAGGCCCATATATTGAAATTCAAAGATTTGAGAAATCAAGACTAGAAATTGTTAATAGTCTAAGTGTGCTTTCATTTTTAATCCTCCAGCAACCTGAGCAGAAAAGGCAATGCAGGAGACTGCAGCTAAGGTCCTCTGGTCTCTGTGTGAAAGCAATGGTCTTTATAGAGTGGACCAACACCACACCCCATCTTGTCATCGCTAGGAGGTCTGCAATCAGCAAGTTGATTAAGAGGAAAAGCACTGATGATTGCGGTGCTGGAGTGATACAGTCCTGGAGGTGGGGGTGGGTTCAGACTGCCAGAGAGACCACTGCTCACACTGAGACCAGAAGTCACTAGCTGCATCCTCCCACCTACCATAGGGTTCTGATGGCGGGAGCGTGAGAAGAATATAAATAGATATATATAGATATATGTATATAGATAGATAGATAGATATATATATATCTATCTATCTATCAGGGTTCGAATCCCGGCCATGTCACTATCTGCCTTAAGGGACCTTAAGGCGCCCATACACCTTACGATTATCGGACGACACTTTTCGTCCGATGATCGAACCGTCGTACGATTGTTGTACCATGGCCCCATAATGCCCCAATTATTGCAAAGTTCAATTAGGCGCAATGAAAGAAAAGCACCTGGACAAATTGCGGTAATCAAGCGCACATATTTTCGTTTGCGCATGAGCAGTGTATATCGTACGATTTTTGACGTCCGGAAACGCCACTAACTTTGCAATAATGGTACGATCGACCAAAGTTTTCAAACATGCTTGAAAGTCAAAAGTCGTACGATTGTACAGTATTTGCGGTTGCACACTCCCCATACACCTTACGATTGTCGTACGATAATCGTAAGGTGCATGGGCACCTTTAGAGTGTAAGTTTCTTGAGGGAAGGGACTGCTGTGAATGTGCACTATGTAAAGCACTGCGTAAATTGTCAGCACTATATAACTACCAATAAATAATAAGTGTGTGAGCATGTGATCCATCTACTCTTCATGTACAAGTGTGTACACATAAAAAGCGATCATCACACAAAAGACACTAAATGTTTGCTATGAACTACCTATGCTCTACACATGCAACAGACTAGACAGGAAACACTTCTATCTATCTAATCTGGCAAGGAACAAGTTAAGGTAGATCCTTATGAGCTGACAGACCACATTGCTGTAGGCTGCTTCTGTTCACATGTGATGAGGGGGAAGGAGAGTAGAAACTTTGCAATTTTTTCAGGCTTGTATGAAGAGCTGTGTTGTAGAAGAAATGTGTATTTTAACTAAAGGTCCAACATTTACTATACACAGGGCGAAGCTGGAGGAAAAAAAAAAACAGGAAAATCGGAAGAGGAAATGCCAGAAGCATGACTGGACACAACTACTATACAGAAAGGAAGGGATAGTGGGGGATGCAACCAGACCATTTACATTAACGCTGGGAAAGATATACTGGAAAGGATCAGCAACATAATTGTTACACTGAAAGTGACAGTTTGGACAGTAGACCTGTCTGGCAAGAGAACTAAAGCAATGAAATCTTAATACTCATATCCGCTCTGTTCACACTAAAAAAAACTAAAAAAAACTAACAACATAATCTGAACTTTACAACCTGAAAGCTAAAGTTTGCTAGACTTCTGCTTGGACGCATGTATATCCGTGAATGTATGTGGACAGCTAAACACGGCATAACGCACTACTGAAATAGAAGTATGAAACTCGACAGCCACAAAGGAAGACAGAAAAGAAGCGGTTTTTCAAGAAGCGGAAATAAGTGCAGTGGTTATTTAAACTACTTCCTGCCAAAATCATGCAAAATGAATGTAGAAAAATATGACTTCACATGATTTCATAAATAAATGTTCAGTACCTAAAAGGGCTTGTTCACACCAAATGCAGACCAGGTCTGCATTAGTTTCTGCACACGCAGTGCAGTGGGTTGTGCCGTGTTTTTGATGAGTTCCCGGCTGTTTTTGGTAAAAAATAATAATTTTTTTTTAGGTTTAAAATGGGCTTTCAGTGCGTTCCAGGGCATTTGCATGCGTTGCAGAGCAGGTAAAATAGGGCTTGCTGCAGTTTTTTTTACATGATCTGGAACTGAACGCTGCGGTTTGAACTAGAGCCCAAAATACCATTGGAATACATTGGACGCAGTTTTGATCCGGTCTGCAACTGCTCTGCTCCTGGAACGCGCTTGGTGTGAACAAGGCCTTAATGTAGTAGTACATTGTTATGTAGAACTGAAGGCACAAACATTTTTTTCCTCTTATGAAAGATTACAACTTCTGTTTAGTTTTTACAGCTGCTGGGATCCTTGATAGGGATTCTCTCTTTGTCCTGATCACCTATGCTGTGGGGATTGAAAGCGAGGGTAAATCTAAAATTTTAAGTTGCCACCAGAACAGGAATAGAAGGAAAATATTCCAATGGGGACACTTGTTCCCATGACAAGGTCTAAAGCTGGCCATACACCTATAGATTATCTGCAGATTTTCTATGGTCAGATGGAAAAAGTACAACAGACTCCTCCATCTACACTAAACTGTGCGGATAGAGGAATCTCCCACTGGGCCAAGCTTCAGTATCTTGCTATTTGGCCCAACTGGCTCTCAAAATACCGAACAATGCCTGCAACCAGATTGTTCAGGGATTTTGACAGCCACCCGGGCCGACTAGCAAGATACTGAAGCTTGGCCCAGTGGGAGATTCCTCTATCCGCACAGTTTAGCGAAGATGGAGGAATCTGTTGCACTTTTCCAGCTGGCCATAGAAAATCTATAGGTGTATGGCCAGCTTTAGAGGGAATTTCCCTCATATTGGAAAGACAACAACTACTCACTTCCTGTTGAATCTACAGAAACTGACAAAAGTGTTAACCCCCCTACTCTATCTATAATGGGAAAGAAGAAAAAAAAAAAAAAAAAGGGAGAGAAGATTGGGCTTAAATGCAAACAAAATGTATACTGTAGGATTTACCCCAGATATGAGAAAAATCCCTCTATGCCGTAAGACAGCCTCCTTTTTGTTTGACTAAAACACTTTGAAGAATCATGGGAACTCAGCCATCAGTCACAACTCAAGTTTCAGGGCTGGACAGCCAAAAAAAAAAAAGCCAAAAACAGTTTCTCTCAATTTGCACTGCCAGAGCACATTTTCAGACTTGGAAACGTCTGCTGAATGAAATATATAGGCTGCCTTTGCCAGGTTTTCCTTCTGAAAATGTTAGCTGCCTGCCATGCTGATCCATTAGCTGCTGGACTTTCTAATGTCACTAAAAAGGAATATGTATGCATATAGGGTATTCTAATGCTGACCTAACTTTCAACATACTTGTTCCAGGTCAGTGACAATGGGATTGTTGAGACATACAAGCAATTAGCATTTCCAAAGTGGAAAAAAACTTGAAGTGGAGTTCCTACGCACTGCAAAGTTTAAAGTGGTATTAAAGACTCTATTTTTCTTTTACATATATTTACTGTTAGCAAGCAGCAGATGTATGCCCTAACATTTAAAAAATGAAAAAAAAAGTGGCCAAATATGTATTATGCTACCTGTGTCAGCACCGCTAGCTCCCGGCTGCAGAAACAGCTTCCCCAATGGCCATGCAAGAGGGTGATGTGTGGGGGCGCATGTGTAATTAATTTCACCAGAGGGCAGAGGAGGAATGACACAGTCTAAGAGAATGCACACAGCCGGGAGCGTAAACGCAGGACAGACTCCATGGGACAAAGGAAGAAATAGGAGTCTGCGCTGGATCAGAGATCGGCACCAGAGCTTGAGGGACTGTTAGAAACGAGTGGAAGGAAGAAGTAGTTCACATCAAGAGGCATCACATAAGGTAAGTACTTAAAGCAGCATATGGGGGGGGGCTGGGAACAAGCCTTTAATGTTACTTTAAATGCTGGTTTATGTCTAGGGTACCAGAAAAAAAAAAACATTTTTAAAAAAAAATGACTTTTACTAAACGTAACCTTTACACCCGTGGCAGCTGGCACTCTCCACCTCTCCCACCCTCAGAGCCCCAGAGAGGCCTTGCACCTGCCACAGGGCCCTGGAAAGACCCAAACACAGCCCTGTATAATCATGGATTGATGGGATCTGTAGTCCTCTATAGCTGGTTGCCATTCTCCATTGCTGTATAATCAATGCTTATACAGCAACAGAGAATGGCAACCATCTACTAATCTCAGTAATACATGATTGCTGGTTGCCATTCTCCATTGCTGAATAATCATGGATTGAGTTACATAATTAAAAGACATTGCCCTAAAAGCATCAGTATCATTGTGTTGCTTTAGAAAAAAATATGTCACCTGTCCCTTTAAGGAAAAAGTATCGGTAATATGTATCGGCAAATACCCGAGGGAAAGTACTTGGTCTTGAAAAAATAAATGGTATCAGGACATCCCTAGCCTCCATACAATTGTACTCGTTATTGAATACCTTTAATGCATTTATATTATATGCCACCCTTTTCGCATCACTTTGTACAGCACCACAGGAGATGACAGTATTATAATAACTTTGTTAAGCAAATCCCAGGTGCAACACTTCTATTAATGGAAGCACATTTTCCAGTGTCAAATAATCCTGTTACCAGAAAGATTTGAATAGTGGCGTTCTGAACGGTCGTGTATTTTCTTCTTACTGGGAGGAGAATTTTCTAAAGATCAGTTTGAACAATATAATGAAATGTGCATGTACAGCCAGTACTGACCAACTGTATACTATAAAGTGTCATAGAAAAATAGCCCTGTGATTTCTGGAGGAAAACAGCAGCACCCGATAGTGAACAATACAACTAGTCATCACAGCACAAGTGTGTAGATCTCAAACAGCGTGATACATGTGAAAGTTACAACAAAATAAGCAAAGTATGAACAGAAACATTTTCTTACTAACTCCATGTTCCGGTCTTTAAAATGAAAATGTACATCAAGTCGTTGGCAGGACACTAAATAACTTGTTACTCTGTATGCCAATTTTTCTTCCCTTACGTGCAACATAATGAAAACAACGTTGCCTCAAACTTGCATTTTAACAGCACACACCCTAGCTGGGAAGACCATAACAAAGCCCCTCGCCACTATCCTATACAAGATATTTGTTAAACAAAAAGGCTATCTGAGGAGATATAATCAAGATTAGAAAAACACACAAACTGCATTTCTGATGAAACATCAAAGATCTGGCACAATGCAATACGTTTCAGGAGCATCTTTCAACGCAAACATACCCTATTGGGGAAAACGGACCCTAATCTAGCCCATGCTACTGGAACACACACAGATCTAAACAGAGCAGAAAGCTCCATTAAATACATAATAACAACGTTTATAAAAACAGCCATCAACCATTGTGGATAGATTTCTGATCCACGCATCTGTTTAACAACGGTTAAGAAATACTTGCATTATCATAGGTCAACTACATAGACAAATTGGCCAAGAAATGCACTTTTTTTAGCCCATAAAACCCTCCTGTAAAACAGCAACAGTTCCATAAGCAAACAAATATTGCTTTTGTTCTTCAAATACACTGTGAAATAACTAAAACAGGTTACAAAAGCAGCAGTAATTATGTTACAGCAAATAGTTCTTAGACTTGAGAAACAAAATGCATCAAAGTTCACCTTCCAAACCCTGTTCTTCCATTTCCTCCCCCATGAAGATCACTCCTTCTGCCTTTCCGGCAGGAGCACAGCTATCCGGCCCCCTGGACATAAATAAGGTAAAAGTTGGTCTGTGCTTGACAGCCGCACACCACAGCTCCAGACATCTCTGACAATGATCGGGAGGAGTCTCTTCCTGAAGCCCAACCCAACACAGAGAAAAATGAAACAGGGGGGAAGCCGGACTATTTTCCCAGAGCATCGAAGGCATTTTACAGGACTTTTTCCCACCAAAAGTAACAAATGAAAGAAACCACTCCAACTTTTGAAAAGTTATAAATTGCAAACAAGTTTATAAAGGAAATGTGATACTTTCACCCCGGAAAATAAAGCATTGCATGGAATGTCAGCCATGTAATAAAGCAACACAGCTGCTAACCCTCAGTCACAAATGCAATGTTAAGCATTTACACATGTTGGTTCTATGCCATGAGACCAAATGAATGTATAGAGGATCACTTCCATTTAGAATGAAGCACCAAATATATTGTTAAGTTTAAAGCTGGCCATAGACCTTACAATTATCTGCAGATTTTCTGTGGTCAGATGGAAAAGGTGCAACAGATTCCTCCATCTGCACTTAACTGTGTGAATGGAGTAATCTCCACCTGGGCCAATCGGTTGCACTTTTTCCATCTGACCACATAAAATCTGCAGATAATTGTAAGGTGTATGGGCACCTTTACACATTAGAGAGGAAAGCATAAAATCTGAATTGCTTTATACAAGGAACTTCTTAGTTCAGGGATGGACAAACTGATATGGAAATTAGGAACCAGTCTGTCCAGTCCAGGAGCCAGCATCATTTGTTTTTTATTTTTAGGAGTCAACAAGCATTGGCTACTTGCCCCCTGGCTATTCTGCCTTAGTTACTATCTGACATCTAACTTTACTGTCCAAAAGAATCTTTCTACTGAGAACTAGTCATACGATGTGTCATGTACACAGCACCCATTTTATAATCAGACCTTCAAGTAAAGTTGTTCTTGTAAGAACTGTTATAAGCTAAACGTTTAACATGATATAAACATATATTATTATACAGGATTTATATAGCGCCATTAGTTTGTGCAGCGCTTTACAATATAAGGAGGACATTCCAGTTCCAATACAAACGAAGACAAGATGGTTAGAAGGTTCCTGCCTGTGAAGTGCATTAAACGCTCTCATATGTTGAAGCTAATGAACAGAAAACTGCTATCATTTTACTATCTATATTCTGTTACACAAACTATTTATCTTGGGATAGAAAGGAAGAAATCATTAAATCTGGCCACATTTTTCACATCCTCCAAAAGCACCCAGCTAATAATTAGACTCATCTCATTACTCGCCTTTTGGCCTAGTTATGCTAATGAGACATAGTTGCTAAAATGTTCCAAAAACCTCCTGCCACACTTCGTGCTACGATTCCCCGAAGGGAACTATAAAAAAAAAAATGAAGCAAAAAGCAGAACTTCTAACTATCTGAGACAATGGAACAAGAAATCTGTCACTGTAGCCAACAACTCCACGTGTTACCACATATTTGTAATACAATTCAATAAAATATATATACTGCCTGTGCAACACCAGACAATAAAAACAACACCTATCATAGAACAATAGACTCTATGCTGCTCAAATAGCCAGGACCAATGACAACTCCGAGTAAAAAAATAAAAATCTACTGGTGATAGCGCACATGATGGGCTTGTTCACAACAGCAGCATGCCCCACCATGTGATCGCTGGTGTGAGCTGTGAAGGGAGCGGTGCAATGCATTCTTTACCTTTTTTTTTTACTTTATTGAAAAGTCACAAAGTAACATTAATTTCAATACATGGCAAAGCATTACAAAAAAAAAAAAAATAGAACTGTATGCCCTACTTTGTTCAACACACACCACCGGCATACAATTCTGTGAAGTGACATCATATGAAACAAGGCAAATTGCCTTGTCTATGTGTTGTGACTGTGTTGGGCGAGGCAGCCAAAGGCATCTACTATGAACAGGCCCTTCCAATAACTTGACACAACTGGCATCCTTATGTTAGCCATACATACAGCAATTTTCAGGACATTCTCATCACTTTAGATTTCCAAAATGACTGAACAGAGTCAATACAACAGGGGTGTCAAACTCAATTTAATCGTGGGCCGCATCAACATTATGGTTCCCCTCAAAGGGCCGGTTGTATCTGTAAGACTATATAAATGTATCTAATCTTTATCATAAATTGCCTCTGCATTCGGTTATCACTGGTTTTACTAATAACATAATACCTAGATCTGAAAGTAGAAGTCTAGGAAATGGCCTGGTGGGCCGTATTCGGCCCCTGGGCCTTGAGTTTGACACATGTGCAATACAACCTACCACCAGCAAATTCTATTAAAGACCATGACACAATCAAAATCATTGATGGTAGGCTGCCTTGATATGCTTGGTCATTCGCAGGATCCCAGGAAAGCCGAGGATCACAAATAGCAGCAGAAGTATGAGCGCCTGCATGGAGAGTCTTCTGACAAGATGTGGGATCTTCAGCTTTCTGAGGATTCCCAGTTAAGTGACATCACCAGCACCTACAGGAAGCAGCCAGGATGTGAGCTGAAGATTATTTACACTTTTATTAATATACAGGATTTATATAGCGCCAACAGTTTGCGCAGAGCTTTACAATAGAAGGGGACATTACAGTTACAATGAGGTGATGATTGTTTACACTTTTATTATTATACAGGATTTATATAGCGCCAACAGTTTGCGCAGCGCTTTACAATATAAAGACAGTTATAATAGAAATCAAGCCAAGATGGTAAGAAGGGCCCTGCCCGTGAGAGCTTACAATCTACAATGTAATAGGTTTTTGTTTTGTTGCAGTGTTTTACATTGGGATGGGGGCTCCCAGATTAGTGGGCAGGAAATTTTCATTTTTAAAGATGAAAAGCTGGTGAAAATTGTCTAAAACTGAAGCACGTCTGTCCAACATTACAGAGCACAGTAAAGAGCACTAAGGTTACATTTCAAGATTCAAGAACTCCTCATGATAAAAGAGACAGAGCCTGTGCAGGCTAATAAGGAAACACTGGGGCTGGAGTTCATACAAAGCATTGAAATACATATAGCATGATTCCTATTACCACTATGAAGTATAGGGACATGATGCTTTATCTGTTCTCAGCAAGCCATCCTTATGCAGGACATGGAGGCCTCACCCCATGCCCTCATGTAAATAAGCACTCTCCTCTACATTCTTCAGTCTATCTAAACACTGTTAGTACCCAGATGCAGATGGCTCTCTCTTCCCCTCCTCTGTTTCTGCGGGGCCTCTTCCCTCCATCATCCCTCCCTCTAAAAGCACACAACGGGGCCTCACGCTATCCCCTCCACACGGCAGGCACGGTACAGCCCCACACCAGGCAAGCTCAAGCTGCTTGTAAGACTCACCCATGATGCCTCCGGTGCTGCACAGTAGTCACTTCGCCTTGTACGCGTCTCTATCTCACTGACACAGCCCCGGGACGTTGTCGTGCGCGCTACGTCTACGGAGGGCAAGGAAGCAGCAGCTTCTGCCCACACTCTGACGTCACGTCGTAGGAGTAGCGCTCCTGGTCAGAATCTCTCCGCCTGGTATACAGAAGGGGAGGGGTTACCAGAGAAGTTCCGCCTACACGCTAGCGTCACGTGGGCGTGGGTTAAAGTCCTCGCTCAGGCGGCTGTGCGGTCTGGGAAGTTCTTGTGAAGTGGAGCTATGTAGTAGAAGGCTGAGTGGCCTGTTTGCCTTTATGAGTTGCAGCTACACTCGTTTTGAACTTTCTCATAATGAAAATATTGTGAGGAAGAAACCGGGGACGAGGGAAGTAGTGGCGGCGCCAATCGCAGCTTGATTTGGCGTGGTGTGACTGACACGTCAGTGGTTGTGAGGAGGAGGAGTCGGTCGCCTTGTGTTAGTAGAAGCAGATGAATGCTGAGGAGGAGGGGTGCGTGTGCTGCGAGCAGTTCTCACGACGATACAGAGATCGGCCTCGCTGTGCTGTAGTTCGGCATTTTGTGCTCCAGGCTGGAACCTACACCAGCTCTACGTATGCTCGGGGTTTTGGCCTCGGACAGAAAGCCACATGAATGCGTGGCTCGGTAGTAAACAGGGCGCGGGTGTGCTTCCTGTGCGCGGGAAACGTGGCTGGGATTCTGCTCTGTGCTCAGATAGGTATCTGATCTCAGCCATTCTAATGAGCAACAGATGAGAGGACGCGGTGCTCAGGTCAACTGTGCCAGATGAACCATATAAACGTATTGGGGTGGAACATTTTTCAAGTGACTCTACACTTAGGAGTTAAATCTTAATTCAATTAGGTACCTTAACCAGTTGACATCCGCGGTGTTAAACCCCCTTCCCATCCAGGCCATTTTTCAGTATTCAGCGATGAGGACATATACTAGCGTCCTCCTGTGACCCAAAGCTCAGTATATAGCAGGCTATTGCCTGCTATATACTGAGAGTGCCGCAGTTGTCAAGATCCACTCAGCTGGCTGATTGACAGCGAGCTCTGCCTCTCTAGAGCCAACTGGGCGTGCCCCCTCCCCTGTCCATTCCTCCAGTCAGCGCTGGAGGATGGGGGAATGCCTGTGGGTACTGATGATTGGCAGTCACCGCTCTTAGCATGGATATGACCGGGAAGCGAGCGGCGGTATGTGTTTGTCACGATACTATCACCTGCCGCCTCTCAGTATGAGTAAGGCCTGGTTCACACCTGGGCGTTTCGTAGCGCGCTCAAACACCGAAATCCCATTATTTCCTATGGGTATGGATCACACCTGGGCGTATTACAGGCCGTATGAACGCGCTACAAAACGCCCTTCGCCCAAAGAAGTACAGGAGCTTCTTTGGGGCGTTTTTGTCGCACGTTTCCATTGGGATACAGCCAAGTAGCCTTCGGAAACGTACGTTTGTCGCACGTTTTTTAAAACCGCGAATCGTAAAAACACGCAACAAACGCACATATTCGATACACCTAGGTGTGAACCCAGCCTTAATCACCAACCTCATAGTTCCTAAAATATTTGCATCATTCAGCTGTAGATCCTCAAATTATCTCTGAATTGGTTCTAACACCATTCTTCTGGAGGGTGGCTACTTTTGTTCCCCATGATCCCTAAGATTGTTGACTACAATCTTAATACAAATTAGTAACACTAAACATGAGCTTGCAGTCCATCACAGGAGTGAGCTTGGAGTGGTGACTACTTTACAACACACTTAGGGATCATGGGGAACTAAAGTAGCCACCCTCCAGAAAGAAGGACAATATCAGAACCATCTCGGAGATGATTTGAGGATCTACAGCCAAATGATACACAAATAAGATCAATTTTTAATAATAGTTAAGGTACTTGAATGGGGTTGTTCTCTAAATTGTTAGCATCAGATAATAGGCCTAAAGGAGAACTATGAGGTGAGTGCTTTTCACTCACCTCATAGTTCTAGCCGACCTGTGACAATGAGACTGTCACAGGCCGGCTCAGTAGATCAGGAAGTGAGCAAACACATACCGGCGTTCGCTCACTTCTCGATCCTGTCACGGCTCTGCCGTGATGGGAGGGGCTGGATTCCCCGCTCCGATCCTCCAGCACTGACTGGCGGAACGAGAGGGGGCGGGTACAGCTGGCCTCTAGATAGGTAGAGCCAGCTGTCACTCACGCAGCTGGGCGCATCCAGACATAATTGTCGGGATCCGCTTCAGCTGCGGTGTCTCATTATACCGCGAGCTAGTTCTCATAGGAGAACTATGGGGAAAAGCCCTAACCCCATAGTTCTCCTTTAACCACTTTCTGACCGGGGTGTTAAACCCCCTTCCTGTACAGGCCATTTTTCAGTATTCAGTGTTGCAGTATTTTGACTGACATTTATTCCGTCATGCAACGCTGTACTGAAGCGGATTTTATACCATTTTTTGGGGACAGATAGAGCTTTCTTTTGGTGGAGTTTAATTAACACTGGGGTGTTTATTTTTTACTATATAATAAAAAAAAAGTACTGAACATTTTGAAAACAAACCTGGTTTCCCTACTTTATGTTATAAAACATTTATCAGCCCCCATTTTGTTTTGTAAAACATAAAAGACGTGGTCACATCAGGTAAATAGAACACCAAACATGAATAGCACTGTCCAGTTCTGTGAGATTTGATGGTTGTGGAACCAGCTGCCTGATGGCTCTTTCAACTTCGTCCCACAAATGCTCAATTGGATTGAGATCTGGTGATTGTGGGGGCCACCTAAGCAAGGTAAAGTCTCCCTCATGTTCTTTAAAAACCACTGCTGCACAATACGAGCACCATGGCACGGCGCATTGTCTTGTT
>NW_017306885.1:0-9144 GCF_000935625.1 Nanorana parkeri
TTATTCACACGGCTGCCTTCAGCAGCTTTGTGAATAACCCCATATGTGTCCCCAGAATAAGATCAGTTAGGGTCTGGAACTCACTGCCACAGGCGGTGATTTCAGCAAATAATGTGGAATTGTTCAAGAAACTTTTGGACGATTTCTTAAGGGACCATAATATACAGGGGTACAGGTACTTCTAGAATGAGATCCTAATAGGTTGGACTTGATGGACTAATGTCTTTATTCAACCTCAAATACTATGTAACTATGTAACATATTTGTTAATCTGCATTCAATTTTGAAAAGGAGTGTGAAAATGTAATGCCACTTTAAGTGACCCTGTGCCCCCACACAGCTACTTATACATATCTTTCCTTTGCTTCCCCGTACAACCAAAGACATGTATTTCTCTTTTACTTTAAGCGGCTAAACAAAGTGGCGGGAGAAAAGAAAAAGTGAGCATATGCAGGGGAATGGGTGGGCGGACATGTTGGTTTTCCCTGCATGGGCAAAGGACATTGACATTGAAGTGATCTTGGCCTGACCTGAAAGCTTTCAAATAAGTTAAGGTTCTGTGTACAGACTGGGCTTTGGATCTAAGGGAATCCACATAACCACAGCAAGGTTGTATCATGAACCAACAGAAAATACTGGTCATCATGGGGGTGGTTTGTTGTGAGTGGCTTAAAAGGGGTGTTGCCTGGCTAATGCACATAAAATCCCAATTGTTACACTAAGGAGTACATTCAAAGCCCCACTTTGGGCAGAATATGAACCGCCCCTTTCGCATGGTCTTTCTTTTTTTTTTGGACCTAGACAGACCCGGAGATTATCTGATGTAAACGGATGCTGGTCTGCTTACATGCAACTCCCCATGGACTAACATTGAGCTTCTAAACAGGTCGGCCTGAAAAACTGACAACTCAATACTAGTCCATGTGGAGTTGGATGTAGGCGGACGTACATCTGTTTACATCAGATAACCTCCAGGTCCGTCTACAGCCGAAAGAAAATGGAACAGAGTTCAGTTTTGGCGGGCCTGAGAGTGACAGATTGGAGGTAATTCGATGTAAATGGACATGTGTCCACTTACATCCAGCTGCCCATAGATCTGGTTAGCTCAGTTTTTTTTTTTAGGAACTACTGAATGGACACCGATGTCAGAACGGATGTGTGCCCATGTGAAAAGGGCCTTATCCTACTTCACCATCTTTTGTCTGGTTGTACTGTTATTATCTGTACTAAAAGTGCAATTATCTTAAATTAATCAGTCTCTGAGAGTAACTGATTCTGGCCACATCTGTACGAATGAGTGGAAGACTAGTGCCAGAAAATGTATATGTAATTGTAACAGAAAATGTATATGTGCGCTCCAGGCAATATACAATATATTATCAAAACTGGAGCAGTTGCCCATGGCAACCAATCAGCATTTCTATCAGTTTGCTCAGGTAAGATTTGAAAATGAGACAGAGAAACCGATTGGCTGCAGTGCAAATCTGCTCCAGTTTTGATAAATTCCCCCCACTATGTTTACTTTGATACGTTGTTTTTTAAAGATGATGTTCAATATCAGGATGTTTGTTTTATTGTTTAGCAGCTTGGTTGAAGTACTGTACCCTGTTGGGTTGTTAGCAGGATCCTTCTTTTTTTTTTCTAGTTGAACTCCCGTCCAATTTATTTTGCCAATCCTACCTTTAGCCTGAAATTTCTGCTGAAAAATAGCAGTTGACTTTAAGGCATGTAAAACGTTTCCTTCTCCATTTCCATGACATGAGGTTGTGTGTTTTGTAGTCCAGCAGGAGAGAACTGGGCATGACATTTCAGCGCAGTAGAGGCGGCATCAGATCACTACGGAAATTTAGGTGCTCAATGGATTTTGTCTAATCAACAGGTTTTTGCAACATTTGTAAAAAGACAAAACATGGAGAGATGTGTATGAAATGTAGTGCAGATGATTTTTTATTTTTATTTTGCCAAGACACACGTTTTAACACAACCTATGGAGGGAACAAACTTAAAGTGTTTTTCCACGTTTGCAGTCAAATTTGAGACCCCCCGCCCCCCCAAGTCATTTTCGGTTTCGGCCTGACAAATTCTGCGGGAGGTGCGTCGCAGTGCCATTCATTTCAATGTGGTGTTGCCTGGCTAATCCACCCACATTGTGATCGCCCTCACTGGAACGCGCAGTACTGCAATGCCGTGCATTCCAATGAAGTGTGATTGCAACCTGCAGGTTTATTCTGAAGTAAACTTTATGTTTGTAACACTGCATTTGTGTATTTTATTTTAAATGAAGGATGGTATTTATTAAGGATATCCCGGTACCATTTTTTCAAGAATAAGTACAAGTGCGTTTGGATCTTACCAGGGCTGTGTTTGGGTCTCGCCTAGGCTTCGTGCAGATCTCACAGGGCTGCGTGCAGATATCACCAGGGCTGCGTGCAGATATCACCAGGGCTGCGTTTGGGTCTCACCATAGATACACGAAGGTCTCACCTGGGCTGTGTTTGGGTCTCACAAGGGCTGTGTTTAGGTCTCAGTAGGGCCGCGTGCAAATCTCAGCAGGGATGCATGCAGATTTCCCCAGGGCTGCATTTGGGTCTCCACAGGGATGCGTGCAGGTCTCACCAGGGCTGTGTTTGGGTCTCACCAGGGAAGCCATGCAGGTCTCACCAGGGCTCTGTGGGCAGGCGCCAGGCTCTCCAGGGCTCTGCATGCGGCTGCTGGGCTCTCTATGGCTGAACGGGTCCCAGGGCTGTGCTGGTGGGGGTGGAGCTGTCCTGTGCTGTGTCGGGGAGGAGGAGGCGGCAATGTGCCGCCAGACAGGCACTCTCAAAGACAGCTGCCTGCGGACCCCAGCACACTCGGGACCCCAGGCAGCCGAACTTCCTGAAAAATGTAAAGGGCAGTATTGGCCTTTAGTATCGGGGCATTTTCAGGAGTACAAGTACTCCTGAAAATGCCCTGTATCGGCCCCCATACTGATACTAATATTGGTATCGGGACATCCTTGGTATTTATTTATTTATTTATTTTTTATGTGATTAATTGAAAAAATTATTGGCCAACTAATAGATTATGAAAATAATCATTAGTTGCAGCCCTACAATTATGGTGTGTTATTATAAAACAAGGTTGGTTATTTTATTATATTGGCTTAGAGTTTTACGATTCAGATTCTTTTAAATTCAGGAAACTAATTAAAATGTCTAAGATAATACATACATTGTTCAGATTTTTGCGGCAGCCGTGTGGTACGAAGCCGCGTGCCCCGCAAAATGGTAGAAACGTGATTTCAGGGGCGGATTCTGCACATTCACAGCTATAGTAATAGCTGCAATCGAGCAGAATCCGTCCAGTTGTAAAGATTTTAGCGTTTGCGTGATATGTGGTCTTCTGCACTGAAAACAGCACAGAAATGCAAACACTATATGTGAATGGAGGCTTACATAGATGGGAGGAAGAATGGATGAACTACAAGTGCACTGACGTCTATTCAAGTCCCTCTGCTGTGGTAACTGATGTGACTTGTAGTTTCTCCATTCACAGATCCTGTCAAAGGATCTGTGAATGCAAGACTCAACTGTGTTGGTGAAGCCACTCACAGCCGTGCCATTTTCAAAACTCAACACCAGCCTACAAGGGAAGAACTTTGTGATTCAGGTAAGTTGGGGTGCTGTAGGGGGGTTTCAATGCTACCATGTTTAATTTTACACCCTGAATATGGATGTAATATGAAACTTGGTCAGAATAGTAAACTTAGCCTTTAACACATGTGCATGTCCAAGATTTTAGGCTATAGAGCTATAACTAACTTATCAGGTTAGTCAATTTGCACTATTTTTCCATTGAAGTATACCTTGAGTTATTTATGGCATTTTGCACAGAAGGGTAGGGACAGGCCAGAATAAGTTGGTGTTGTCGCAGTTGTCTATGTATTTTGATATATGTAAACCAGGAATCCCTGTATGGCAGAGGTGGGTAAACTTCGTCCCTCCAGCTCTGGTGAGACTGCAAATCCCATCATGCATCTGTCTCTGGAAGTCTTGCCAGTGGCTGTCAGAATCTACCTATGCCACCTTTTGTGTGAAATGCATTTTGAGGTGTCAACAAGGAGAGCACTTTTGATGACAACGACAGACAGAAAATCCCTTAATATAATGTGAATATCTAGAAACAGTTTGCACCTGCAGCTAAAAGATGAAGTAGATGGGCAGTATTTAAAGTGGAGCAATCTGTCATCTGTACAGTGTAAATGTCTGTGTGTAGCATAGTAGGATGTTATGTGTATGAAGTCATTCAACATGCTGCCTTTGTTGCTTCCTTTTCTTTTTGCTGTCACATACAGACATGCTGTCAGTGGTATGTCACACACCAGCTGCTGCTAAAAACCACAATAATCACAATCCTTTTTTCTTTTGTATGCTTCATGGGAATCACAAGAATAACATCTTTATTTTTTAACTATAAGCAATTTGTGTGTGTTTTTTTGTAGTATACATTTTGTTTATTTGTGGAGCATTGGTATCAACAGGTAAAACCTACGTTTTCATTGTAGTGCTGTAATCAGTTAATATATCCTGCAGTGACCCTTAACTCAGGAGTTACCATGCATTCAAGTACCCTATTAAAACTGTAACTTATTTGTGTAGCACTCAGCTGATTGTAGTCCATCACAGGAGTGAGCTTGGAGCAGTGACTACTTTACAATATACACAGAGACCAAGTGGAACAAAAGTGGCCACCCTTGAGAAGAAAGGACATGTTGGCACCAATTCAGAGATGATTTGAGGATCTACAGCCGAGTGATACACAAATAAGATACATTTTTCTTAAGGGCCCGTTCACACCAGATGCAGTGCGTTCCCGATCCTGGCCAGAACGCACTGCCACGCATTGCAGCCGGCTCACTTTTTTGTGGGGCAGGAGGGGGCGTGGCAGGCCATTTAAGTGAATGGTACCGTAGCCACGCCCTCTGTGTGATCAAAATAGTGCTTGCAGCATTTTGACCGGACTGCAGGCATAATGTGCCTTGCGATCCTGTGCGTCTGGGGGGCGTGGCTACGGTGCCATTCACTTCAATGGCCCGCGATGCCCCCTCCTGCTCCACAAAAAATAGAGCCGGCCGCAATGTGAGGCAGTGCGTTCTGGCCAGAACCAGGCCTGAAATGCACTGCAACTGATGTGAACGGGCTCTTATAGTTAAGGTACTTGAATGTATTTTCAAGTTTTAACTCTCAGTTTAGTGTCATTTAAAAAATGTAGAATGAAGACAGGTGTTGCGTGTAATTGCATGCAGCAGCCTTTTCTTCCCTATGGGAGGATGTTGCTGTACGCTATCTTCTGCACACCTGAACTTGCACATCTAAGTGCGGACACACGGACACGCAAGTTCGGATGTGCGGATGACAGCATGCAGCCGCGTCCTCCCATAGGGAAGAACAGGCTGCTGCATGCACTTACATGTAGCACCTGTCCCTCCCGGGATTGGCCTGTTTACGGATGTGCACACCGCACAGAAGTGTACGCCCCATCTGAATGAGGCCTAACTGAACACGCTGAAGAGAGAAGCTGGTTGGTTTCTAGGTACAACTGCTTCAGGTTCTGTCTGCTCTAGTTTTGATAAATTTTCCCCAGTGTGTTTTCTGGAATGAAATGACAAGAGATAGTGGCAGCCTAGATCAGTTGTCTTTTGCTAAACTACAAAATCCCTCCCCCATTCCTTATTTCTACAACATAGGGAGGGGGTGTTTTGTAATCCACAAGATCTGGGAGGGCTAATTAGACTGCTTGAGATAACCCGGGCAGAGCGAACATGGAGCTGGATGGTTTTCAATCATTGACAGAATCAATAGGTTTTCCTTGCACCTGTTGAACAGATATAACAATATGCTTTGAATCGTATATTTAATAGCCGGAAAGAGAGTAAATAAGAGAAGTTTAGTGCTAGAGTTTACATAAACATTGAATCTGTTTTAAAGTACTACCTGTATGACTGCACAAAATCTTTGGATTACCTTAAAAAAATCCTCTGCAAACCAGGTTTTGGACAGAGAGTTGGGAGTAATTAACTATGAAGTACATAGGCTATAATTGGATTATATTGTATTGGAACGAGCACAATCATTATGTTATCAGGGATCAGATGCTGGAGGAGTATTGGCAATGGGTATTGTTCTTCTTGAGCAGGGATGTTCTGCCATTGAGGAAGGCCACCTTGACCAGTGACATGCAGCCGCCACTGGGGTGCTTGTATATAGGCAGGAAGTGTCTCTAAAGAGGTTGCAGGACACGCGGGGGGGGGGGGGAGTAGAAGTAAAAAAAAGAAAATTAACATATATTTACGGGGTTTTTACGGGGAATTTAATTTGGGGAATTTGAAAGGGTCGCTTTAAAGTAAAAGTCCAGCCAAAATAATGTACAATTCTCTTTACCTTATCTAAGTAGATTAAAACTCTAAATGGATCACATTTGGCTTACTAAAACAATGTGTATCATATACAATGATATATTGCAATGATATATATTTATATCATATGTCCCTATGCCCCCGCTGCTGAACTGCACTTGTTTGAAGATAAATCTTACTTTGATATCTGCTAAGAAACCAACACTTCCTGGAGTGTCGATCTCCCTTGTCTCTCGCTGTGCTCACTGGTACCTCCCGCTGCTCTCCACATCACAGTTAAAAAATCAGCATGTGTATAGTTATCATTACAGCTAAATGAAAATATTCCAACATACAGTCTCCTTTTATTTTCAAGTAAATATTCAAACTCTCACATATTTGAAATTTCTGTGCAATTGGATCATACCTTTAGGATTTCTGTACACATCTATCTTCCAGCTTGTGCAATAGAATTGAATATGTCTTCATGTATCTAGATTTAGTAAGCATTAGGCACCAATAGAACGGTTTTCCAGTTTCTTATTTCTGTATTCATTTATTGGAAAAAATATATTTCTCCAAAATTGTGTTCAGTCCTGTTCCTTACTTTTGTTGGAGTCAAACAATAGAACAGTCAGCAAGGGCTCCAGTATCTTGTGCAGCTTAAATTTAAATTCCAGTCAAAATTCCCTGTGGGTATGCCCTGTAAATAAGGATCTAATGCTCAGTTAGTTTAGGGAAATACTTATCTTATTCCTCAGTCCCACAGGCATCCTCCCTGGTGGTTCTAATATTGGAGGCCGGTGCCATAAAACTGCTTTTCTTCATCGTATGGGCGCACCCTCGCCAATGTCATGACGTACAATTCAGGACCAGCGGTCACTGCTGATACTGCATTGTACATGATGACACTGAGGGTACATACAAATTCCAGGGTTGGAGCGGAAGTGAAGAAGAGAAATAATGTAAGTATTCCTCTGCATTACACCTCTTAGACTAAGGGCTCATTCACACAGGAATCGGCCAGTACGTACAGCTCCGTGCTGCATGCATGGCCGTATCCTGCAGCTCCCGAGAAGGACAGGGGCTCCGTGTTATTAGTACGTGTGATTATCTCCATCTTTGCATGCATATTTTGTAGAAATATGCTTTTTTTATGTTGAGGAAATAAAAGATGGGATTGGGAAGATGGAGTCCACTCATAAGATGTTTTTTCTGGGATGGCAAATTTCTTAAAACAGCCCTAAGTTGGACTGCTCATCAGTGGAACTGACTGGTATGTGAACCATTTGATACTTATGCATGACCCAATCCAGCCACAAACGATATGGTGATGAGTGAAAAAAAGACCGATTTAGTTAAAGGAGAACTATGGGGTTAGGGCTTTTCCCCATAGTTCTCCTTAGGGTAACGGGAGAACACAAACTAGCGGTATACTGAGACGCCGCAGTATACCGCGAGCTGCTGTTCGCGGTATACTGAGATGCTGAAGCGGATCCCGACAATTATGCCGGGATCCGCCCAGCTGCGTGACTGACAGCTGGCTCTGCCTATCTAGAGGCAGAGCCAGCTGTACCCGCCCCCTCCCCCGTCCGTTCCGCCAGTCAGCGCTGGCGGATCGGAGCGGGGAGGGGGGAATCCAGCCCCTCCCCTGTCACGGCAGAGAGCCGTGACAGGATCGTGAGGTGAGCCAACGCCGCTATGTGTTCGCTCTCCTCCCGATCTACTGAGCCGACCTGTGACAGTCTAATTGTCACAGGTCGGCTACACTTATGAGGTGAGTGAAAAGCACTCCCCTTATAGTTCTCCTTTAAGGAGTCATAGCTTTTTAGAACTGTCAGACGACCAGATTATTATTATTTTTATTATTATACAGGATTTATATAGCGCCAACAGTTTGCGCAGCGCTTACCAGATCTAATAAACCTGTTGCTGTTGGTGTAGATTCCACATGCCAGCATGCTCTAAGGACTTGTGGGCTTCATTTGTTTTTTAGACCATTAGCAATGGGTATTGTTCTGCATGTGTTTTTACATTTGTAGAATTTTTGATATTCTGTACAACACTTAATAAAATAGTTTTGAAAATGAAACAAACCCCTAAGGTAAAATAAAAGATATGTCACTTAGTAGCATTACATCTTACAACTGTTGTTTTAAAGATTTAACAGGATTTTAAATGAGTATTTTCAACTGTTGGTTACTATTTCTTAAGATAACTGCTGGCCAGGGTGTGGTATCTCACATGGGAGGATAGATTCCAAAGAGAAATAAGACAATGTTTTTCTTTATGTTACTCTTGTATTTCAAGAACGCCTCTAAACTGGACCTATTTAAAAAATGTTTAAGGAAGAACATTGTACTCCTTGTTCACTCCTTTGGGGTTATTTTAGGATCATTTGTAAACTTATTATGAAATTGTATTTGTCACTGGCTGATATATTTTGGCCGATAATTAACCCTTTCGCTGCCAAGCCCTCCGGAACATTTTTCAAATCAGCTGGCCGCGCCATTTTTGAATTTTCTGCAATTTTTTCCTATTGGTTTGATTTTCAACTGCTGCGTTGCTAGCGTTTGTAAAAGACCCCCCAAACCATATATTTTCTGAAAGCGCAGGCCCGGTAGAATAAAAAGATGGTGATACTAAATTTGTAGGCCCTGCGATAATTGCGCAAATGTTTCTCAAATTAATATTAAACCGATAAAAATACACAATTCAATTGTTAAAACACACCAAAATCAGTATCCGTGCACAAAAAAAATAATTTT
>NW_017306885.1:9401-12540 GCF_000935625.1 Nanorana parkeri
GTGTTGTCCGGGCGACAGGCTGGATGTCTCGGATCCTTGGAGTCTCCCCTGGATAACCAGCGAGCGTATGCAGGCCCGCTACGGTGGGTCGGCTACGACGGCCCCGCTCCGGCGGGGTGGCCTGTGGGTTCGTCCCAGGGGGGTGCATATGACTGGGGGTCTCGGCCGTCCAGTCACAGCACTTCCCTCAGGCTGCTGGCGCCGCGACTGCGGTCGGGGGCGCCAGTTCTCCGCACAGCACCTGTGGCGTTTTTTCCTGATGTCCCCTGCGCTGCTGTCGGTCTGGAGGGGGGTGCCTGGTCCGCATCCTCCTGGGTATGTATGAGATGGGCCTGGATGCTTTAGCTCCACATGCTCCCCCCCTCCTCCCCCATCCTCCGTCGCCTGTCTGTCGGGGTGTGTGGCCCTGGGGGTCCTTGCCTGGATCCTCGGCGTCAGGGGGCGGCCTGCGGGTGTTCCGGGGGTGTTTTGGGGTCGGGCTGCGGTCCTGGTGCTGGCGGAGGCTTGGGGCCTCTGGCGCTGCTGGCCGCTCGGTTCCGTTCGCGGGGGCCGCTAATCGAGCCCCCGGCTTCGTTTGCGGCCTTCTCGGAGGCCGCGGCCGCCATCTTTGGTATGGGCGCGTGCGCCCTCGGCCTGACGTCACTTCCGGTGCGCCGCTTCCGGGTCCCTTTACTTGCGCGTCACCCGGCCGGATCGGTCTTTCACGCCGGGACGCGGTCGGGTGAGGACGCACTGGGACACCGGGAGTTCGGGTACTGTAGGAGGGTCGTCTGCCTGCGGGTCGGTTGCTAGGGGCAACTGCGACAACAGGCCTAGGGACGGGGGCGGTGCCTGCTGGGGTCTCTTTCCTGTGCTGGGGCTCTGGTTTGGCATATATATTTGCCGGGGACATGGATTGTGGGGACAAGCTGACTGCAGTGCCCTGTGAGGGCTGCGGCCTCTCCTCAGGGACCTCTCCCACATCCCCCCTTTGCGCAGCCTGTACTTCTGCGCCCCTCTCCCAGTCTCCCTTGGTGTCTGCGGGGTCTTTGGGGGGGTCCGCTGGCGCAATGCTATCCTTGGAGGCCTTTTCCTCCACCATGGACGGTTTTGTGTCCCGTATGGAGCGTGCGCTGACGCAGCGCCCCCCACGGAAGCGCGCTTTGCCGGCCCCCTCATCGGTCTTTTCTGGGGATTCTGCGGAAGAGGGGGAAATTTCTACTGCGGCCGCACAGCCCGACCAGGGGGACTCCTCTCAGGCGGAGTCTGGTAGTGACGACGAGTCGGGGTCCACCCTTATGGTCCAGGAGCGTGAATTGGTCACGGCCTTGGTTCGCGCTGTGCGGGAAACGCTAAAAATTGAAGACACTCCGAGCTCTTCGGCGCTCCCGCCGGTTCCTTTTGGGACGCACAGGAGTAGGCGTTCTACTAAGGTCTTCCCTTACGTTCCTTTTTTTGATGATTTTGTCTACAAGGAGTGGAAGCGCCCGAGCAAGTCGTTTACAATTCCCAAACGCTTCTCGGTTCGCTATCCTTTTGAGGAGTCCTTCCTGTCTAAGTGGTCTACTCCCCCCGCGGTGGATCCGCCGGTTTCTCGCCTGAACAAGGCTACGGTTATCCCGGTGGAGGATTCGCCTTCCTTTCGGGATCCCTCGGATAGGAAGGCGGAGGCGGTGGCGCGTACTATGTACTCGGTTTCCGGGGCTCTGCTGCGCCCCGTGTTGGCTTCGGCCCTGGTCTCCCAGACTTTAACTGAGTGGATGAAGATGCTGCGTCAGGGTCTTGCGGAGGAGAACGTGTCTCCTGCTTATGTCGATCTGACGGAGCAGGTGGTGCAGGGTCTGCAATACTTGTGTAATTCGGCCCTGGATGCGGCCCCGTTGGTTTCGAAGCTATCTGTGTCAGCGGTTACTCTTCGGCGCCTCCTCTGGCTTAAATGCTGGTCGGCTGACCAGGCTTCCAAGAAGGCTCTGACGGAGCTCCCCTTTACGGGGGAGCGCCTGTTCGGGGCTACCTTGGATGAGATCATTAAGGATCTGACGGGCGGTAAGAGTACCTTCCTGCCTCAGTCGAAAAAACCCAGGGACCAGCGGCGGAAGCCTGGTCCTTCCTTTTCCGCTCACAAGCGGCTTTTTCGTCCGCCCCCGCCCTCTGAGAAGGGCGGGAAGTTCAACAGGCCGACGCCTTCCCAGGCCGCCAAGCGGCCCTGGCAGCCCAGGAACGCCAAGCCCCAGGGTAAGCCCCCCTCGGCATGAAGATCTGCCCCCATCCCGGGATTCCAGGGTGGGGGGACGTCTTCGGCTCTTTGCGGGCCGCTGGCTGTCCCGCGTCTCCGACACCTGGGTGCGGGAATTGGTGTCCTCGGGCTACAAGATCGAGTTTCTGTCGCGTCCCGAGGACAGGTTTTTCCCTTCCAACATCCGTCTCCCTCCACAGCGCCTGGCGGACCTTCATGGCGCGGTGGCGGGTCTTTTGTCCCAAGGGGTGGTGATTCCGGTTCCCTCCTCGGAGAGGTTCAGAGGATTTTACTCAAACCTATTTACGGTGCCAAAGAAGGATGGGGTTCGTCCCATCCTGGACCTCAAGCGGTTGAACGTCTTTGTGCGCGTTCGCCGGTTCCGGATGGAATCGATCCGCTCTGTGGTGGCGTGTCTTCACCAGGGGGATTTCATGGCCTCCCTCGACATCAAGGATGCCTACCTTCACGTTCCTGTTTGTACCTTCCACCAACGCTATCTTCGCTTTGCGGTAGGGGACGACCATTACCAGTTTGTCGCTCTGCCCTTCGGTCTGGCGTCGGCACCTCGGGTGTTCACCAAGGTGTTGGCCCCGATCTTGGCCCCGATCTTGGCCCTGTTGCGTTGTCGGGGGATCTCGGTGGTGGGGTACCTGGACGACCTTCTGCTGAAGGCGGAGTCGCATTCCTCTCTGGTGACAGATCTGACGATCGCCGTCCGATCGTTGGAGGAGTTCGGCTGGCTCCTGAACTTCCAGAAGTCCTGCCTGATACCGACCACTCGGTTGGAGTATCTGGGGTTGATTCTGGACTCCACCTCGGCGCGGGTTTTTCTACCCCCCGAGAAGCTTCTGAAACTTCGCTCGCATGTGGCGCTACTACTGACACGTCGATGGTCGACGTTCCGGTCTTGCATGCAGGTCC
>NW_017306885.1:13878-14132 GCF_000935625.1 Nanorana parkeri
TTGCAGATGGCCCTCGGAAGGGCCGGGCTGCCTCGTCGGCTGCCATCTCTCGGTGGATTCGTGACACGGTATCTCAGGCGTATGCTATTAAGGGGCGTGAGCCTCCTTTTTCTGTTACGGCCCATTCTACAAGGGCTGTTGGGGCATCTTGGGCTTTTCGTCATGGTGCCTCCGTTTCTCAGGTTTGTAAGGCCGCGACTTGGTCTTCTGTTCACACCTTTGCCAAGTTTTATAAGGTGGATGTTTTGGCATCT
>NW_017306885.1:15237-36589 GCF_000935625.1 Nanorana parkeri
AAAAGGATTTTACGGTGAGTACCAAAATCCTATTTTTCTGGAGTTCTGCTTCAGTGCTTTGGTAACATGAAATTACTTGTTTCCTGTTTTTTTCCTTAGTGTGTTTTTTATAATGTTTTTTTCATTTCAGCTACTCCAACTTCTAAAGAAGTCCTACGTTATTGAAGAATTTAAAGTTTGTGACATTTTCAATAAATTTTACGGAGAACTTGCAGTTAAAACTAAATTGTCAGACACAGGTGAAATATTTGTTAACTGATACTAAAAAAAGCATCTAATTTTAAGTTTAAAAAAATCACTTTTTCTCAGTTTAATCAGTAAAAAAAAAATGTCAGCATAGATATAACGTCTTATTTTAATTTTGCAATTTGTCCTTTGCATTTTGACACTGAAACGTCCGTGTAAAAAAAACACAAAAGAAAATCACAAAGAAGAAACTGCCTATAACTTCTTAATTGCAGATGAAGACATTGTATTGTTTGTATTTTGGCTGACACTGCCAGGGAACAGCTGTTATTACTTCTAATTAGGGCTGGTAATGATTAAAAATTTCCTGTTCGATTAATCGAGATTTTTTTTAATCAATTAATTTCGATTAATTATAACGCACATACACATCCAACTACATTGGCCTATACACATACAGCAGGCAGCAATAAAGTAATAAAATGAACTAGGATCACACTAATCCAGCACGTTATTAATCTCACGTGCCCCACTCAATATGGCCGCCGTTTGAGTGGGGCAACTCAGAATAATAACGTGCTGGATTAGTGTGATCCTAAATGGCTGAAATAACTACAAAGATCAACTATGCTACACAGAGTAGGACCTACATTGTCAAACTGACAGCAAGTCATGGCAAAATGAGCTTTTTCTTTTTATATTTTTATTTTACACTTGACAGTATTTGATGAATAAAGGATACAACAGTAACTTTAATACATCAAAAAAGGTAGCGCAGGACTGGACTGTCGCATTGGATGGTAAGTCCTGCAGTACAGGAGTACCTACCTTACAATCTTTGTGTAGTCAGAGAAGCTATCACTTTGACAGCTTTTTGCTGTACTCTGTTTCTCCAGAGCGCACAGAGTCACTGATGCAGATCAAGCAGATGTCACACTAATAGGGAGCTCTGCTGATTACTTAAAGCAGGGGTGTCAAACTCAATTTAATCGAGGGCCGCATCAACATTAAGGTTGCCCTCAAAAGGTATCTGTAAGACTATATATATGTATCTAATCTTTATCATAATTGCCTCTGCATTCGATTATCACTGGTTTTAGTAATCACTTAATACCTAGATCTGAAAGTAGAAGTCTAGGAAATGGCCTGGTGGGCTGGCTTCGGCCCCTGGGCCTTGAGTTAGACACATGTGACTTAAAGAGAGCAGCACTCTTACTATTTATCTGCAGGGCTGATCTTTCAGCTTGACAGCTCTTATCTGCACAGTGCAGGAGATGGTCTAGCAATGGGGAAACAGGAGAGGCTTCCACCATAGCTCTGCCCCCAGCACAGTGTCTAAGGCCTCCTGAACCTCACCCTCATCCCAGCCCTGTTTTGATGCCCCATAAGCTCCACTGCATAAAACTTTTCATAGCTGCTTTCAACTGGTTAAACAATGAACACAGTTACTGGATTTCTAAAGCCCACTGTCATGTTTATGTACTCTTGATGATGTCCCGTCAAGCATTATTGTTTCAGAGGTCTATACACTGAATTAAAATATATTTATTTCTGTCTCTTTAAGTTCTGGAGAAAGTCTATGAGCTTCTAGGAGTTTTGGGAGAAGTGCAGCCCAGTGAAATGGTGGACAATTCTGAGAAACTATTTAGAGCTTATTTGGGAGAATTGAAAACTCAGGTATCATCCTAACTCTTTTTAGCAAGTTTTGATTGCTAACGTTGATGATAATATTGCAATTGAAATCTATTCGATGGGTTGATTTTTTTATTTGTTCAGAGGCCATATAGGAAAACTGGCTCTATTTTCCATCTAGCATTTTCTTTTGTGATCTTTTAATGCAAAATCAGTTTCCAGTACATTTTTGTGCATTAAAACAAAAATACACATGGAGTACTGTATGTCTGTTCTTGTCCTTTATCCCACCTGTTCAGTACTTCATTTTCATCTAAGTATTGCTGTAGTGCCCTAGTTTACCACAACTCCCTTTTGCAGATCATTTGGTGATCTGTCTGCCTTAGATGCAGGAGATATTCCAAAACATACTCATTGTAGACTCCAAATTCACTCCTTTGATATTTTAATGTTATTGGTGATCTGAGAAGCAGAAAGAAAAGAATTTACACGGCGCAAGCTTTGGAAAGTATGCGCCTGGTATCCTTGTGAGGTTCTCTTTGGATTTTGGTTGCAGTGGATTACAAATCATTCAGATTAAGCAAATGTTCTGGTTTCAGCACAGTTGCAATTTTTTCAGAATACATTTTAGTAGCTCACGATTAGGTTTACTTGTTGCGTGGAATTGTTCTTTTTAGGCGTAATGTACTATCCTATAATAAATGTGTTATTGACCATAACTGTTTTAATTGTCAGGCATGTTATCAGCTTTTATTGCTCAAAATAACAAAAATTGTGACTATGACAATCTTAATAGTGATAATCTTTGTAGTTTTGTGGATTGAGCCTTTACATTATATTGCAAGAAATATGCTAAATTGTTATTTTGGATTATTATTTTATTATATAAACTTTGACCTAATTCTAAAGATGACATCCTTTCTGATTTTTCTGTCTTGTTCTTAGATGACTTCATCTACTAGAGAGCCAAAGCTGGCAGTGGTAGCTGGATGTCTGAGGGGATTGTGTGCACTTCTGATTAACTTTACAAAATCCATTGATGAAGGTAGTCTTTTGTACTGATATGTAATCTTTTTTAATTTATTATTAACTTTTTTGTTTTAGTAAGGTCGAGGCCGAGATAAAAAAAAAGAGAGTCGCTGCTTTTCTTAAACATTTATTTGCATATTGGTCAATAATTGTAAGAACACAAGTCCTCTAATTCAGACACAGAAGATCTCTGCTCCTGACTTCTGTGTAGCAGATTACAGGCTGGTATATAGCTTATTGCAAACCTCCATGCAGGTTTCTCTAGCTCTGAAAAGGTTACCTATGCCAAACATTTCCAACTATATGGTTCTTTCTTGCATACTTTAGAGAAATTAAAGGAAACATATATATTTGTTTTATATTGTGTGCTATACTACTAATCAGGAACCGCATATGTGTATATTTCAAAAAAAGCTTTAAAGGTGAAGTATTTGGTGGTTCATTTTGCACCGCTTCCCTAACAGCGCACACCAGTGACCATGCTGTAGAGCACACTGCTGGTTTGAAATGATCCTTACACCGTATTCCTCTACCCCTGGACTTTGGCTGGCCATACACTTTTCTATTTTTCTCGTTCAACCCACGGGGGGAACTAAAGAAATAAAGCAGATTCCTCCATCAATGCTACGAGTGTGTCGACTGAGGAATCCCCGCTGTTTGCATGGTATTATCACAACGGCCGCTGTCAGAATACCCGACCAAAGCTGGCAGCTCATTGGCTGCCGGCTCTGGTCGTACAAAGGTTTTCTGACCGGCTCCTTCAATCAGCTGCGGGGGCTTATTTGCATCTTGTGAATTAGTAAGGGGTACTTGTACTCATTCACTAAAGGGTTAAATTCAAAGTAAATAAACAAACCAGATTTTTGATAAAATCCTTTAATTGAAAAAAAAAACAGAGAGTACATTTTTAACTATTCCTTTAAATAAAAAAATAAACAAAAATGTCTCCATCGATGTAACCCAGCGTCAATCACGATGCACGGCGCCCGCCGACCTGCCGAAATAAAAAAAGTCCCGCCGCACGACGACCGTCCGAACCCGAAGAAAACTCGCTGCAAAATGACATCTCCTGTCCGAAAGTAAACAAATGGGCGGAGCGAGCCGTGACGTCACGGTTTGCTCCGCCCATTTGACAGTCTCAGCTGTCAAATATAACATAGCATTCGTGAGCTACCGAATGCCATTCGGGTCTGTGAGCAGAGGTGTCCTAATACTTTTCATATGCGACGAACGAAAAGAAACGACAATTCGTACAGACTACCGCTAATGAATTTCGAAATCGGAAATCTGGTTTAGTTTGCAATTCTGTAATTGTTACCTTATTACCAGGAGGTAAATATATAGCAGATCATAACTTGAAATAGTAATTCAGGTGACAGAATACATCCGAATCTCCAAATGTCTGAAATTTCATCCGAATTTTGATTCAGAACGAAACGAATCGCACATATCTAATGAATATGCCTTTTATATATTTGAATATTGCACAGGCTTGCATCCTATAGAGCAGTGGTTCTCAACCTTTCTAGGGCCAGGACCCCTTGGTAACATTTGCCAAGTTGTGATGACCCCCAACCGAGCACTGGACTCAGGACTTAGTAATGCACTGGATTCAGGACTTAGTAATGTACAGGACTTAGTAAGGCACTGGACTCAGGACATAGCAACACACTGGACTTAGAAATAAAAATAGAAGCACACTCACAAGAATGCAATCCCTCCCCAGCCCCTGCTACCTGCTTGCCTGCTCTGTCTCCATGCAGCCTTCTCAGCCCCAGCACTGCTTAGACGCCCGCCTCCTGCAGAGCCCGCACTGTATGGGAGGCAGGAGGACAACAACGGCCGTGAATAGAAAAGTCCTGCTGTAACCTTGGTAACATTTGCCAAGTTGTGATGACCCCCAACCGAGCACTGGACTCAGGACTTAGTAATGCACTGGATTCAGGACTTAGTAATGTACAGGACTTAGTAAGGCACTGGACTCAGGACATAGCAACACACTGGACTTAGAAATAAAAATAGAAGCACACTCACAAGAATGCAATCCCTCCCCAGCCCCTGCTACCTGCTTGCCTGCTCTGTCTCCATGCAGCCTTCTCAGCCCCAGCACTGCTTAGACGCCCGCCTCCTGCAGAGCCCGCACTGTATGGGAGGCAGGAGGACAACAACGGCCGTGAATAGAAAAGTCCTGCTGTAAACACTCCCCGGCCACTAGATGTCGCTGCAGCGGCACTTTTATATTCACAGCCTCTGTTGTCCTTTCACTGACTGACACTGCTGCGCAAGGAGGAGGCTGAGGAGGCTCTAACCCAGCGCAGCAGAAATGGACGCGGCGACCCACTCAACAATGGGTTGCAACTCACTTTTGGGTCGCAACCCACAGGTTGAGAACCGCTGCTATAGAGCTTACTCTACAGCTCAGGGAGTTAACTGTGCTGGTACTGCTACTGTCCACAATAGAAAGTCAGAACAAATCTGTCTTCTTCCTGCATCGTCCACTGTGACAAAGGGACGGGCACCTGTTTCATCAGGTGAATGGAGCTCTCTATAGTGTCACAGAATCCAAACAATTTTCATAGCTAATGGAGCAAAGGAAGAAGATGAAACTGGGTCAGCCGGAAAATGGGAACACAGTATATTAAGCATCAACTACTATGTGCTATTAACATGTTGCTGTTTTGTTTTTTTTACAGATGCCAAAGCCTCAAAAGAGATTTTTGAGTACATGGTGAAAGCAATAAGCCCACAGGTATATCTATATAATATTGTTTGTTTGTTAACCAAGGTATCTTTTTTTTTTTTTTTTATATATATATTTTAAATTATGTGTGTCTCCCTCACAGATTGAGTTGAAGAGATATGCAGTCCCTGCAGGTGAGATTTATTTTGTTGATCAGGGGAGGGGTGATTTGTAGTCTTTAAGGTGCCCATACACTGCACGTTTCTTGTACGAGAATCGCGGGAAATCCCGCGATCGTACGATCGTGCAGTGTATGTAAGGCTAACCATTAAATATATTCCCCTCCGATACTGAATTTTGGTTCCTGACAACCTCACAAGTTAAGTCTTTACAAATATTTTAAATTATGTGTGTCTCCCTCACAGATTGAGTTGAAGAGATATGCAGTCCCTGCAGGTGAGATTTATTTTGTTGATCAGGGGAGGGGTGATTTGTAGTCTTTAAGGTGCCCATACACTGCACGTTTCTTGTACGAGAATCGCGGGAAATCCCGCGATCGTACGATCGTGCAGTGTATGTAAGGCTAACCATTAAATATATTCCCCTCCGATACTGAATTTTGGTTCCTGACAACCTCACAAGTTAAGTCTTTACACCTCCATGCTGCAATAACATGTGATATTGCGTATTAGTGTGATGAGGTGTCATGCACCTTGCCAACAGACATGCATCACAGCACAGTTGGTTTAAAAGGATCCTTTGACCTTATTCCTCCACCCCTGGACTTACTAGTACACCATCATTCCTTCATTAAAAAACATCTTTATTGACATTGGTTGAGCATTATATCACCAACATAAAACGACATTTTAGTGCCTTAATCAGGCATTACTGTATGTTGCACTGCACTGCCAAAAAGTATACATGTACCTTTTTTTGTGTGCATTAGGTATCCATTGAAATGAATGAGCTGCCTAATGTAATGAATGTTAACATGCACAATCGAGCAACACAACTCTTAGCAAATCCTATGTAGGGTAGTTGAAAGCATTGCTCTCTCAACTGCCATTGTTCCTGTCAGTTAATGTTTTTTGTTTTTTTTTCTCTGAAAGACTGGGTTGTAATTTGCCTTTGAATTCTGACATGATTTACCTAATTTACACTTGCACTCTTGCATTTAGTATATTTAGATTCAGGAGCAATTATCTGGGAAGAATAAACAACCCCCCCCCCACCCCTTTGCATGCACTACTTTTTTACTGCACATAGCAGGAGGTGCTTTAGGGTGCCATTTAAATTAAATGATCTGCAATACACCAGCGTCCCTAACTTGTGGTGCATTGCGCTGTACAATAGTGTGCGCTAAATGCACTGATGCCATGCCTTTAGAGCAACATAATGGTTTTAATGGACCCTTAGGGCTTGTTCACAACAAGCGCGGAGCAGATCCGGACCAGAGCAGGTGCAGACCGGATCAAAACTGCGTCCAATGTATTCCTATGGTATTTTGACCTCCAGTTCACATTGCAGCGTGCGGATCCAGACCAGATCCAGACCGGATGAAAAAAATGCGGCAAGCCCTATTTTACCTGCTCTGGATCTGGTCTGGAACGCATCAAAAACGCATGCAAGTGCCTTAAAGTCCATGTTAAACTTTTTTTTTTTTTACCAAAACCGGCCCTAAACGCGTCTAAAACGCGGCACAACCCACTACACTGCGTGTTCAGAAACCTGACCGGATCTGGTCTGCATTTGGTGTGAACAAGGCCTTTTTTTTTTAAAGTTTAACATGGGCTTTCAGGTAATTGGATTTTGGACACAGAGAATTTTGTATTCTCTAAATGCAGCTGAACTGAATGGCACTAAATGTGGGTAAACATTCAGTCTGAATGATACCTTTGAAAAATCATTACCTACATTTATATGTGTTTACAGTACATTGCTCAAAATGCATATAAATGCAGGTTTGACACTGCAAGTGGAAATGAGGCTTTATTTAAAAAAATTTAAACGGGAGCATGTTACCCAAAAAGCTATTACAGAGAATATAGAGCAATTTAGGTAGTGTGAATAAACATTATCAGTAAAAATGATTACATTGGTTTTATCTTGCACTTCCCTGTTTCTATTTTGTAGTTTAATGTTTTTTCTGTTTCTTTTCAGCTGGTTTAAATATTATGGCCCTTCATGCTTCCCAGTTCAGTGGTTACCTCATAGAGAATTATCGGTCCCTCTTTGAAGTATTGTCTAGGTGGTGTGGCCACTCCAATCATGAAATGAAAAAACTTGCATTTGTAGCTTTGGAATCCTTTTTAAAACAAGTAAGTTTCTTTCATGTAGATCAGTGGTCCCCAACCCCCGGGCCGCGGACCGGTACCGGTCCGTGGATCAAATGGTACCGGGCCGCGGTCCGGTCATGCAATATATGGCAGTGCACGGTCCCGGTGTTCGAACACCGGGGCCCCGCACTGCCGACGGGCTTCACAGTGAGGGGGCGGGTCCTGTGACTCACCTCCCCTCCCGGCCGCAGATGACAAACTGTATAAACAATTTGAAGCAAATACACCAGAAGGCTACCCCTGTACTGCAAGGGTTAAAGTGATATTAAGGCCTTGTTCACACCAAGTGCGGACCAGATCCAGAGCAGGGCAGGTGCAGACCGGATCAAAACTGCGTTCAATGTATTCCTATGGTATTTTGAGCTCCAGTTCACATCGCAGCGTACAGATCCAGAGCAGGTGAAAAAACTGCGGCAAGCCCTATTTTACCTGCTCTGGAACGCATCAAAAACGCATGCAAAACGCATCAAAAACTCATGCAAGTGCCTGAAAGCCCATGCTAAACTTAAAACATTTTAACCAAAAACGGCCCGGAATGCATCAAAAACGCGGCACAACCCACTGCACTGCGTGTGCAGAAACCTGCCCGGATCTGCTCTGCATTTGGTGTGAACAAGGCCTTTTTTTTAAAAGTTTAACATGGGCTTTCAGGCACTTGCATGCGGTTTTGCATGCGTTTTTGATGCGTTCCAGAGCAGGTAAAATAGGGCTTGCCGCAGTTTTTTCACCTGCTCTGGATCTGTACGCTGCGATGTGAACTGGAACTCAAAATACCATAGGAATACATTGGACGCAGTTTTGATCCAGTCTGCACCTGCTCTGCTCTGGATCTGCTCCGCGCTTGGTGTGAACAAGGCCTTAAGCTTGCAGATCTGTTTTTTTTTTTTGTGGAGGCATCTCGTTCACGGCCGTGCCTGCAAGTGGTTATGCGCGTCCATAGACACAGCCCTGCGGCAGACCATACCCCTCCTCTTTGCCCCACAGCTTGATTGACTGCAGAAGCAGCCTATTGCTCCTCTGCCCTCAATCTCCACCCCCGCAACCAGGAAGTGCGGGACGAAGGATCCCTCGTGGGAAATGGCCGATACTTAAGAACAGGCAGCGATGCCTGTTACCATACAAGCGATCTGCCGGCTATGGAGCCGGATGTGTGTATGTGATAGCAATAAAGTTTAGTGAAAAAAAAATTAAAGTTCCCCCCCACGAAACTTTTTAAAGTTATGCATAAAAAAAGAATAAAAAAACAAAAAAAATGTTTTAAGTCCCCACCGATACATACATGCATGCAAACATGCGTCGGGGGCGCATACGTGAAAAAAACGTTGATTGTGCCCATTACGCCGCACATGTTACATATCGCCGCGAACGTCACAGTGAGAGAAATCATTCTAGGGCCATCAATCACTGATAACACTAAACTGATGAGCTGTAACAGCTTTTAAAGCGTCGCCTATGGCCAGTTTTGGGTATGGTAGTTTTCTTCGATTTTGCAGGTGCGCGCAATTTTAAAGCTTGACATGTTTGGTGTCTATTTACCCGACGTGACCCCGACTTTGATATTTTACCAAGAAACTGGGTAATAATAAATGTTTCCTAACATAATGTAAAAAAAAAACTATTTTTTTCAAAATTTTCAGTAATTTTTCCTAATTATAGTAAAAAATAAAAACCACAGTGGTGATTAAATACCACCAAACACAAATTCATTTCAGTACAGCGTTGTATGACAGAATAAATGTCAGTCAAAGTACTGCAGCGCTGAACACTGAAAAATGGCCTGGCCAGGAAGGGGGTCTAAACACCTGGTCAGCAAGCAGCTAAACAGTTAACTGAGCTAGCTAGAACTAGTTCCTGGGGGAGTCTATTCCACATTTTCACAGCTCTAACTGTGAAGAATCCTGTCCTTATGCAAAGGTTAAACCTCTTTTACTCCATATACAAAGAGTGCCCCCTTGTCCTTTGCAGTGACCTTAACGTGAATAATTTGGCACCAAGCTCACTATATGGACCATTTATGTATTTATACATGCTGATCATGTCCCCCATTAATCGCCTCTTCTCCAGAGAGAACAAATTCAGGTCAGTTAATCCCTGCTCTTAGCTGAGCTCCTCCATGCTTCTTATGAGTTTGGTCGCTCTTCGCTGCACTTTCTCCAGTTCCACAACATCCTTTTTGTGAACCGGTGCCCAAAACTGAGCTGCGTATTCCAGATGAGGTCTTACTAATGCTTTGTACGGGGGCAGGATTATGTCTGTCTCTGGAGTCTAGACCCCTCTTAATACAAGAACGTGTTTTGGTTGCTTTAGAAACTGCGGCTTGACATTGCATGCTATTATTCAGTCTATGATCTACCAGAACACCCAGATCTTTCTCCACCATTGACTCCCCCAAACATACTCCCCCTAGAGTGTATGAAGCATGCATGTTTTTAGTCCCCAAGTGCATAGCTTTACATTTATCAACATTAAACCTCATTTGCCAAATAGATGCCCAATCACACAGTGCATGCAGATCTGCTTGTAGGTTGGAGACATCCTGTAGGGACTGTATTCCACTACATAACTTGGTGTCATCTGCAAACACAGAAATAGTACTTTTAATCCCCAACTCTATATTATTTATAAAAAGATTAAATGGCCTTTTCTTATTCTTTATGGCTTTTTTAACTTTGGATATCAGCCACATGGGTTTTACTCTTTGCCTTTTAAACGTATTGATTAAAAGATTATATTTTGCAGTATGTTTGTGAACGATTAATTTGAAACATTCCTGTGTTTGTTCTCTGTTTTTGGATATATTCCCTCCCAGTTTAAGTCTTGAAGGGCAGCCCTCAGCATGGGAAAATTTGCTCTCCTGAAGTCGTGTTTTTATTTTTCCAGTATGTGAATGTTGTTTACAACTTAAGCGACATGAAATCATATTATGGTCATTGTTACCCAGATGTTTTTTCATATGAACGTTTGAAATAAGCTCGGCATTACTTGAGATTACCAGATCCAGCGGAGCATCATTTCTAGTTTCTACAAACTCTACAATAAAATTGTCATGCAGTAAGTTTATAAATGTCCGCACTTTTACTGTTCCAGCAGTGCCATTATTCCAGTGAATGTCAGGATAGTTTAAATCTCCCATTAATATGAGTGTCCCTGCCCTTGCAGCCCCTTCTATCTGTTTAAGAAGCTAAGTCTATACCTCTTCAATAAACCTCTTCATGTCCTATACAAAGTATATAGAACGTGATGATTTACAGGACGGGGGAGAGAGGCTCCAGGGACCCGTCTAAGAGCCAGCCGGCTCCGAAGATCAGGTGCGTATAACTTTATTTTCCTCCTTAGACCAAAACGAGGGAGGAAACTATACAGGTGAAACTCGAATAATTAGAATATCGTGCAAAGTTCATTTATTTCACTAATGCAACTTAAAAGGTGAAACTAATATATGAGATAGACTCATTACATGCAAAGCAAGATAGTTCAAGCCGTGATTTGTCATCATTGTGATGATTATGGCTTACAGCTCATGAAAACCCCAAGAACCCCAAATCCACAACCTCAAAAAAGTAGATTATTACATGCAATCAATAAAACAAGGATTGTACATAGAACAATATCGGACCTCTGAAAAGTACAAGCATGCATATGTACTCAGTACTTGGTTTGGGCCCCTTTTGCAGCAATTACTTTTGCATGATATTCTAATTATTCGAGTTTCACCTGTATTTTCCTCCCTAGACCAAAACCCTTTAAGTGGGAGGGTAGTCCCAATGCCAGGGTTTATAATATTTCCACCCGGAGTTCTTCTTTAAAAACAACTAACCTTGAAATAGAAACTGTCCCCTCCAATTCCATAAAATTGTGACTTCTACTCATGTTAAGTTTGGGGGCACCTCCCCAGCTTTAACGTTATATTTACCTCACTTAGTATATGTGAGCTTCTTGGCAACGTGTTTACGAATGTATGCAACAACAGGAAATGAGAGACTGTTTTCATAAAACGAAGAACTCTATTTTTTTTATATGATCACTGTAACTGTGAACATATACTGTATACACTTTATACTGCTGAACTGTTTGAGTTCAATAAACAGTTGAAAAAAAAAAGTTAAAACCATCTAAGAGCAATACAAATTAATCATAGGGCCCTGTGTATTGGAAGTCTATTAATGTCTCACTGATGAGACAAAGTATATTCCTGGACTGTTTAGACATCCATATTTCTTAAAAGGCAGATGAAAGATACTGTATGAGAATGCACTGTTCCTGTGTTTTAATTTTTTTTTTTACTAATAAAATGATCTTTGTAATAATAAAAGAAAGGGATAGTCTGTAGGTCTGTGAATCCTCTTTATACATTTACCTTTTTTTGCATAGTGTAAATATACCTAAACTACACAGTGTATGAAAGTCTACAGAATTGTTTTAGTAGTACGCTTCTCATAATTCATTAGTAAACTCTAAATGATATGACCGTATTCTCACTGGAATTCCTTTACATTAAGTGTTGCCTGCCTATGCCTGTCATAGGAGAGTATGCAGATCTTCTCGCACAAATGCGCTGTCCCTTGACATTCTTTTTTTTAAGTATATATTTAGATAGAACTTTCTGAATTTTCTGAGGTTGTGTTGCTTTCTTGCCTTTTCAAGTGGTAATATTTCTTTTTATTAAACAACTTCCATGAACCATTCACACCGGATCTGTTGCATTGCTATCCATTGCGTTGTGATCCGTTGCGTTACAATATGTTTTTCAATGGACATTCACTGAAAAATGAATGTGTGAATGGGGCTAGTTCATGCCGCCTTGTTGCATTATGTTACATTGTGCTGAAAAAAAGTAGAACATGCACTACTTGTTTTCAGAGCAATTTAATGCAACAGATCCAGTGTGAACTAGCGCCCTTCACACCCATTCATTATTTGGTTGAAAAATGGATCGCAACGCAAGGGATCGGAATTAAATCAAGAGGTACAATTGTAAGTCAATGAATTCTCCATTGACTTGCGATTTCCTTTTGATTTTGGTGTGAATGCATAAGTCTTTTTTTTTTTTTTTCTGCTGAGTTTATTGATCTGTGTGCAACAATAGAACATTTAGATTTCTTACTGCATTCAAGCTTTGGCTGTTCTCTTTCAGGTAGCATTGTTGGTTACAAATGACGCTGAAGCTCACAAGGACAAGCTGCAGTTCTTTATGGAGCAGTTTTATAAGATCATCAGAAAGATGGAGTACTCTAACAAGGAACTCTCCATTGCAATTCGGGGCTATGGTCTATTTGCAGCGGTATGATTTCTGTTTTGGTTTAACCAATAGCTATTATACTACAATGTAAATCTGTTAGGAGCTTGTTTATAATGTGAATTTGTGTTTTCACTATAGATATGTTAATAGTGATTATTACTTATAGATGGTTTGTTGTACTTTGACAAGATTGTTTTAGTGCTTTGGTCGGTGTAGCTTACAACTTCAAAAATGAATGAACTTGAAAATTAAAGCATAACTGTTTTCTTGTCTTTTTAAAGCCATGTAAAGCAGTGAATAGAAAGGATGTGGATTTTATGTATATTGAACTTATTCAACGTTGCAAGCAAATGTATCTCACAGAGGCCAACACAGAAGAGGACAATGTGTTCCAGCTGCCAAACTTTCTTCAGTCAATTGCCAGTGTCATACTTCACATGGATGCTGTAAGTAACATGAACCTAAATGGTTTTATCATATGCACTAGTGCCGCTGAACATTCTGAGCATCTGTTCTGTCCTTCGTGAAAACATTTAATCACATTGATATCTTTGAGACAGTGCTCGAAAAATGCATGGTATCTCTCCTATGTGCATTTATTACCTTTTACTCCTTTCAAACCAATGAAATAAAAAGACTGAAGATTCTCTCCTAACCTCCCCTAGTTGGAGCAGATTCTAGCATAATCATAAGCTTTTTATCTGCCTTTAAGGATGATGTTAAACATACCATTAGAGCAGCAAAATTAGGCAAGGGAACCACTGCCACTAATAGTATCACTGCCTCAGTGGCCCAGAATGCTGAAGAATTTCAGTCATTAGTAAGAGATCGACATCTTACTGGCTCTAGACTCTAAGCCAGTTTTGCATAAGGCTGCACACCGCGTCTGTCAGTGTTCAGTAAACTTTGTGTGTGGCAAAGACAACCCCATCAGATCCCTCACCTCTGATGCCCTTTCCTCACTACTGGGGCCTTATTGTATGGAAAATAGAATTAGCAGGGGGTGGAGGTATTTATGTACGTGTCACAACCACTCCCATAATGTTCTTAAAGTTTTGTACAAAATCGTATTGATATACATTATTCAACCTTATCCAACGTTCATGGCTTATGTACATACTCAACAAATTTCACAGTTTGTTTTATGCATAGCTACCTGCCGCATAGTAACTGAACAGTGACACAAATGGTGTGGGGCCTTACATTATATGAATTCAGCTATAGGGAGGTGATGAGTCCTGGAATTCAGCAGGCATCCTTGGTGGGTGTGTGCAGCTTTAGATGGTCTTTGAGCATTGTGGAGTGATGAAATTATATATTTTTGGAACAAATTCCAGCTGTTTCTTTTTTGTCATTTAAATGATTATACTTTTCGGCATGGCTGCATGCTCAGCATCACACTTGACCTCCAGACTTGTTTAAAGGGTACCACCCTCTAAATCAGCCCTTCCTGGGTTTTCCTTCCCCTTCCTCTTTTCTTCTGAGTCTTCTCATCTCTGAGCTTTTCTTCCCTTTGACATTTTTCCCTTCAAAGCCTTATCTGGCACTATTACCACTAGCTCAGAAAGCATTTAAGCAAAGATCTGTCCTACCAATATTCAGCACTGAAAAGCTAAAAGCCAGCATTTCCACATGCATTTATTCCTGCTGGGTACCTAGATTAAGTTTGACAAGTTTCTTGTGGCTGTTTTCAATTGATGCGTCTTTTGATGGAGTAATTTTCAATTTATTCCTGTTGAGGATCTGTCATGTTTCTCCCCTGTCCTCCCCCTTTCCCACCAATGTTTGGGACTATATAGTTACTAGGGCTGTACTGATACCAGTATTACTAAGCGTTGATACTGTCGTGTAAAATTTTTAAAAAGGAGCAGCTGTCGTGAGGACCCGCACTTGCTGGGGATCTCTTTTACAACGCCTGTCTGGCCACACATTTCCTTCTCCTTCTCCCTGCACGTGCAGCTCTGTTGAGACGCCGTGCACAGCCCTATATTCTGCATTGTTGGGATTTGTAGTCCTCTATAGCCGGTGCCTTTCTGCCTTGCTGTAAAATATGTTGCTGGGATTTGTAGTCCCGCTACAGCTTGCTGTCCGTGGCAGAACCACCAGGGTTGCAGCTGTGACTGGGCCCTGGTTCTCCACCACTGGCCTAAAATCATTGATCTGCATTGTTTTAGAAAACCTGTCACATGACGCAAAAAAAAGTATCGGTAATTTGTATCAGCGAGTACTTGAGGAAAAGTATCGGTACTTGTACTCGGTCTGGAAAAAATGGTATCGGTGCATCCTTAATATTGGCATTCTGTGTCTTAAAGTGCCAGCTTCCAATCAAAAGTTTAAAATGACCTTTTCATGACAGAAATATAGTAGTAGCCAATTCTGCCTTAAAACAAAAGTGTTGTATAGTCCATCTGCTTTTTCATTTTTAATCATCACATATTTTTCTGCATTGAAAATGTATAATAAAATGTATCATTAGTGCTAATATTGTTGTTTCCTTCTTAAGATACCTGAAGTATACACACCTGTACTTGAGCGTCTCCTGGTTGTCCAGATTGACACATTTCCACAATATAGCCCAAAAATGCAGTCCTCTTGCTGGAAGTCAATCATTAAGGTGTTCTTGTCTCTGGCAGGGAAGGGGCCAGTGCTCTGGAGCCTGATCAGTACTGTGGGTGAGTTTTTGTATATTACTGTTAATTGAAGTGAACCTGAACTGCGTAAAGCCATGTTGTACCAGTTTACTGTAGTTCTGGCATCTGACATTTTAGTCATGGGGTGAAGGATAGCACTAGACTGGGCATCGCCCAGTGCTAACCTGAGCAGGATGTGCAGTTCAGGCCTAGGATCTAATGGACTCCACTGGGACACAGTTTAATTTCAAGGTCAATACAGGTTTTTTACAGGGACTACAAGGTTCATAATTTTCATCACTGATAACGAAAGAACCTTTTAGGTTCCTGCTATTAGCATCATAACTACATGTCTCAGGACTTTACCATGTTGATCATGCACAAGGCCAGTATATCCAGTCTTGCAAATAAATTAATCAAAAAATGGAGAATGCTGAATGCACTTTTAAGAAAGTTTCTGGTATTTTCAATGTAAAGCAGTTCTATTCCACTTGGTCTCAGGGGCTAACATCATGATACTCTTTATTTTATCCTTGCAATCGGTTACATCTCATGCTAATCCTAGTCCCTGCTAAGTAGTATTTTTCTCATAAGTTTTCGAAAAGCTTTTTAGTAGCAAATTAAATAAGAGAATAACGAGATTAAAAACAATTAGGTTTAGGGGACAGTTTACAGTTGCTTTAATGCCAGAGATAAGTTAGTTATGTCATGAGTTTTAACAAACAATAATGTAGCCTAATGTATACATATTTTATAACCGATCGCCTGATATTTGTAGCTTGATGGCCATATGTAGCATACCAGGTAACAAGGATCACCTCAGGAGACATCATTTGTAGCACATGGCACACAGAAAACATTTGTTAATAATTTTACAAAAAAGGTGCGTTTCATAATGCTGCAAAAAAGAAGGCTGATTCGTAAAAGCTAGAGAAGAAAAAATAAGTGAAGTTATTGTCTATAGCAAAAATTCAGGTTTTACCTTTCTTTAGAAAAATGAAGAACTCTAAATTGGATGCTATTGTTAAAAACTCCACATTTTCTTTTCTCCTGCTTTATATATTCATGTATATAGGAACCCTCCCCTTGTTTTCATGCTTGTGACTAGTGTATAATGCAGTGGGTGTTCAGACATAAAAGTACATCTGCTAAGAAGTATCTCTGCTCCCTTTCATGCTGTTCCTGACCACAAATGTGGCTCACAAACTTCTGTGTCAAGATCTTGTGTTATGTTTACCACATTAGCAACAGTAATATATAGGCGGAGTTCTGTGAATAGATCTATACTGGAATTATAAAAGAATGCCAATGAATTTTCAGAATACTATGTCCCTTTCTGTGAAAAACCACATTTTTCGGGAGAGACAGAACATCTGTCTGGACCACATATGAGCTATGTCAAGTGAAACGGCAAAATACACAACTGAAATCAAACACAGGACAAAATAAATAGTTTATACTTGGCAATCTAAATAGCTCTCCAGTTAGCAACAATTAACATTTTTGAACTAATGCTCTTTAAACAACAGTATGTGTTGATGGTATGTTCAGATATATTGCCGTAACTACTGTTATAGCTTGACAGCTGTTTAAGCTTTATTTGTATTGTATTCTGGAATATAGTCCTGCCCAACCCCTGTTTCTTTAATCCTGTATTTTTAATTTATAGATGGAGAAAAGATAAGTGATCTCATAGAGGGGATATATGTATTTGAGAGTTTTCTTGCAGTCCAGAGATATACAGTAAACTCCCCATTATCCGGCATTGATGCAACCAGCAAATGAAATCAAGGGCATATGTCCTCCATTTTATTTTTGGGCCAGTGGCTTGATGCACACTAACAAATGTAGTTATAAACGAAATGTATTGAGTTGCCCAATAAATTCTTTGTTTACATCTTGCTGCTGGCCAGGGGCTAGATTCCTTGGTCACCAGCATTATGTATACAATGGGGAGCACTAGCCAGTCTTCTATTGGCTGTTAAATTGCGGGCTGGCTATTGTACCTGCCCACTGAGCAGAGGGGCGGATCTGAGAGAGAACTTTCTCTCTTAGGTCTGCTCAGTGGGCAGGGTTTCAATAGCCAGCCTGCTTTTGCAGTTTGCACCGCTGAAAGGGGGGGTGATGCTTGCTTGAGAGTTACTATAAAACTATGTTAGTAAGTTGCCTTAAAGTACCAGTCTACCAAAAATGAATATTTCTATTTTTGGTAGATGCTAAAGAGTTTAAACTCTTCACCGTTTCTCAAATCTTTCTGGAATTTTGTTGGTAATATATCTGTGCTTGAGTTCCTGTTTCTACACACATACTGTAGCCATTGTGAGGGGTTGTCACTGTCTCTTCTGGTTTTGTTACTTGCATCATTTATTATGGAGCATGCATCAAGAGGTACTGCACCATGCAAATGTTTGGTGGGAATACGCAAAACTCCCAGGTAGTGTGCAACAGAGAAAACAAGGAAATCTCACTGTTGGGGCATCAGGGGCTGACCACTAGTCTCCACATGTAACTTAAAAGTCACTTTTGGATGGCATGACTCTTCGTCCCCGTTCACACCAGGGCGTTTGTAGCTCATATTTTTCAGCACGGAAAAGCTCTGCACAAAAAAATTCTTTTGATTTCTATAGTCCCAGTTTATGTCTCAGCATAGCTTCGCGCTGAGAAAAAAGCCGGTCGCTGAAAAAAAAGTACATAAGCTTCTTTTTTGGGCAGATCAGCTCGATTAGGAATAGGAAAAAGGGTCACATCGCACTGATCTCCCCAATCAGAGGCACATACTTACAGGCTTGTACGGAGCTTTTCCGTGCTGAAAAATATGGGTTACAAACACCGGCGGTGCGAATGGAGACTTAGAGACATAGTTATTAGGTTTTAGTTGTTGCACTTCAGTTCACTGAAAAAAATATAATTCAAAATTTGACTTCTCAAATTTGTAGACAGAAATGTACATGCATAGAGATCAGCATTGTCCCTCCCAGCAGTGCCTCACTTCCCTCAAGCTCACAGGCCCTACAGAATAGGGAGCATATTTTTCTTAAGTGTTTGAACAAAAAGCAAAGTTCACCTTTTTCTTCATAAATACTTGTTGGATATAAGTTACTGATTTGCAATTTTGCCCAAATATTTTTTCAGTGCACCAAGGATTAATTCGAGTCTGTTCCAAGCCAGTCATATTTGAAAAGGTAATCATTAAAGTATTACTACATTTTAGAAGAGCATAGTTTATATGTAAATTTGACACATCACATTACTGCATGATATTTTCGGACAATCTTTAACTCTTTCTTTGAATACAGAATTATTTTTGTTTTTTTATTATATTATTGGACTTCCGACAACTGTCCGCACATTTAGGGATTCCTGCATTGGTTCCAGTGGCTACTCTTCCTTTAGTCCAGCTGAATTGTTTTTCTCCTTTTGGATCTTCAATAGATATATACATTAAAGAGTCTGGACCTGCGTAATGTCTGTAACACTTCAATATGTTTTTTGGGTATAATTTGGCCTTCTGGTAGCATTAACTTATTTGTAACGTGATCTTTCTGATAATATGGGCTTGACATCTGTGGTACTGAAAACTTGGCTGTCACATGCCCCTTTTCATAATGTGGTGCTTCTAGTAACAAGGCACCTCTAGTGCTGTATGTTTTCTGGTATCTTGGCATGTCTGGTTTTGTAACCCCTTTAGTGAGAAGGGCCTCTGGTAATTGTGATTTAATTAGCTTTTTTTTTCTTCTCTAGGGCCCAGTCACACCATATCCAGTGTGTTCCGGTGTTTTGGTCAAGCCTGGAACGCACTGCACTGCATAGATCAAGCTGAGCAGCATTCTGGGTGGGAGGGAACGTGTCAGTACCATTCATGTCAATGGCACCCCAGACACCCCCCCGGCCCGCAATGTGATCACCCGCACTGAAACGTGAGGTACAGGAATGCCTTCCATTCCAGTGCAGTGCGATCGGGGAAAAAATCCTGTATCTCACGTTCTTGTGCGGGCTTGAGAGGAATGCCACCAACACGCACCCTCCCACCCCAGAACGCTGCCCGGCTTGATCTTTGCGATCTAGTGTGTTCCGGGCTTGGAACGCACTGGATATGGTGTGACTGGGCCCGTAAATAGATAAAGAAATGCACTAATAACTATTATTGAAGAATCTTGGGAATAAGGCTTTAGAAAGACAACTCATGCTGTACAGCAGAGTAAATGATATATATGTGTTTGGATTTTGGTATAGGGACTTGGGTTCTTTGGTATGTCCATAAAGGAAATAAAGTAAATCAACAAAAAATAAATGCCCAGTTATCAGTTTATGTAGTCTTGAATGTACAAAAGGGATTCTGAATGTGATAATGCTTAGCTTTCATAAAATGTTTGAACCTATGCTGTTGTAGGATGAATATGGAAAAGATGGTTCAGGTGGAATGGAAGCTTTTGGTGAAGTCCGGACAGGAAAGTGGAGAATTCCTACCTTCAAAGACTATTTGGATTTATTCAGAAGTTTACTCAACTGTGACCAGATTAAGGTATGGGTTCCTGTTTTCATTCTGCCATATTTCTTTGTAAGTGAAATAATGTTAATGTCCCTGTGTTTACTGAAGGCTTATGTCCACATCTGAGATCATGCCTAAAGCAAGGAAAGATCACTCGTGCTAGTCTATCTCTGCATGAACCCCAGTCTATTATTCATTGCAAGCACACAAACTTCACCATACAGCTAGAGCAGAAATTGTTGCACCAAAAGACAAAAAAGCAGCAATGCCAGTTCACAGCTCTAAAACATTGTATTTGAATGAGTATATGAACTGTAATATTTAAGTTTAATATTTTATGTTCTATTTAATAACTAAGTTATTATGAGTGTTTGAGTATATGAAACATCCAAATAAATTATTGCTTATACGTTTACTCTCTGAGGCTTGTAACCAAACCGATGCTATGCATGCATTATTATATCTTCTTTATGTTCTAGGATACCATATTCTCAGATGAAGTAGTCCAAACTGTAAATTCACCTCTGCAGTCTCTGAATAGATTATTGTATGACGAACTTATAAAATCTGTTCTGAAAATTATTGAGAAGTTAGACCTTACACTCCAAAAACACGATCCTGGCCAATTGGTAAGTAATTCTTTACACATCTATCATTAAGGAAGAATCTGGGCACACTCCATTCCACTCTGAATCCGTTTATTGATCATTCGACGTTGACACAGAGTCCTGCCCAAGGTCCACCCCTCTGATGTGTTTCAACCATTCATATTACTAAGCCCAGGATTTGGTGAAACATTTCAGATGTGGCGGATCTTGCGCAGGATTCGGTGTCACTGACAAATTCTCAATAAACTGATTCAGCGGAGTGGAACGGAGTGCTGCCAGATTCCTCCTTTACTCTATACCTGTTTGATTTGAACATGGACACACTCTTGCTGGCGAGCAGCCAGCTGTCTTTCTCCTGCTAGCCATGCAGGAGCGTTGCTTTATTCCTATGCCTTGGTGTAATAGATAATTCATGTTAAATAGATGTAGGCACGTGTCTGATTAGATGTTCATTTTTATACTTATAAAGTAGCTGTAGATTTTAAAACATTTTGAGGAGATTTCATTTTTTTCTCCCCTA
>NW_017306885.1:36695-53621 GCF_000935625.1 Nanorana parkeri
TAGGGCCATCAATCACTGATAACACTAAACTGATGAGCGGTAAAAGCTTTTAAAGCGTCGCCCATGGCCAATTTTGGGTACGGTAGTTTTCTGCGATTTCGCGGGTGCGCGCAATTTTAAAGCTTGACATGTTTGGTGTCTATTTACCCACGTGACCCCGTCTTTTATATTTTACCAAAAAACTGGGTAATAATAAATGTTTCCTAACATTATGTTAAAAAAAACTTTTTTTTCCCAAAATGTTCTGTAAGTTTCCCTAATTATAGTAAAAAATAAAAACCCCAGTGGTGATTAAATACCACCAAAATAAAGCTCTATGTGTCCCCAAAAAATGGTATAAAATTCATTTCAGTACAGCGCTGCATGACGGAATAAACGTCAGTCAAAGTACCGCAGCGCTGAATACTGAAAAATGGCCTGGCCAGGAAGGGGGTCTAAACACCTGGTCTTGAAGTGGTTAAAGTACAAACTACTGTACAGTTGTGGAGTTCCCCTGAAATCTTATTTGCTTGTGTCACATTTCATAGCCCATTCGTTAGATTGTCTGAATTAGTTGTATTTGACAAAATGCAATTTTGAGGTAGATGGAATGTTAACAAGTGTATCAGTAACAAAATAAGTCATCATTTTCTTTCCACTGCATGTGTTTAGGATGATGAAGTTCAAAGCAGCTCTTTAGTTATTGCAACCTCTGACCCAGCAGCCAACCTTTATCCTACCAAACCAAAAGATTTGACTGCCTTTGTCAATCTAGTAGAATTTTGCAGGTATGGTTTTTTTTTTTTTTTCCGGTTATGCTTTTATTACCTGAAAGTCATGAAACTTTATAATTCAAATAGTTTAACAAATATACATTTCCTTCATATGTTGGGCGCACTCGCACATTGCCCAATGCAATGACAATCCATTTTTTTCCAAAAGGCCCAATCTTTGGGTCTTTTGGAAACAATGAGGCCCAAAGCAAGTCTTCTCTCTCTTCTCCCCACTTTTCTCTCCTCCCTCATCTCCTTTGCACTAGAGATTACCTTCCTCTGATGTTATGGAAATGAGGAGAAGGGCAGGTATTCTAGTCCAGCAGGAGAGAACTGGGCAGAGCTGACAACATTGTTTGGGATTTCAGTGTAGCTGAGTGTTGCCAGTGCACACTGGATTTCTGACAGATCAATATGTATTTTTCTCTATGTGCAGCATTTTTAAAGATATAAAAAAGGAGGATGTGCATGTATTGCAAAGCTGTGCTGCATTGTTTTACCCAGACATGCACAGAGAATGTTTCATGCTGTTTTTTTTCTTCTTTTTTTTGGTTGGTCATTAATATGATTTTACTTTCATTCAAGTGAAATACTACCAAGCAAGCATGTGGAATTCTTTGAATCCTGGGTATTTGTGTTTGGCTATGAACTTATTCTGCACTCTACACGACAGCCTTTGATCAGTGGATTTTACAAACTACTGTCTGTTGTAATGAAAAACGCAAAGAAACTGAAGTACTTTGAGGTATGGAATGTGATCCCAAGGAGAGTTCATATACAGTAGGGATGCACCGATACTGAGTATTTGGATGAGTACTACGATACTTACCCTGATACCAGAACTCCCGGTCGGAGGGAGATCTCTCTCTGACCGGCAGTGCCACGAGGGAGCATGGAGCTGGCTTCCCGGCCAATCAGGAAGCCGAACAGCATGTCATCACCTGCCTCCCGGCTTCCTGATTGGCTAGGAAGCAGGCTTCACTTGTTGCTACTAGGCTGCCTGGCTTCCTGACCAATCAGAAAGCTGGCAGGCTGCCTCACAGTGGCGTTAGGGGAGTGAAGCCGGTGTTCTTTTGATAGTGGGGTTGTTCTGCCACATGGAAGCTTTACTGACCCGTTTACACTACCCGATACTTCCTGTGCAGGATTGGGGCGGTGGGGTGGGTAGGCTGGTACATTGCGCACTTCAGCACCTCGCAACATTTACAATTTTCCCTTTTTTTAAATTTTATTGACGTGCCACAAAATGACATTGCACTGCAGCTGAGTTGTGGTAACTGACTGTGATTTCAGGTGAGCTCCAGCGCAATGTGAAAATACATAATATCTGCTACCCACCTCAAATCAGTTTTGTAGTGTAACAACTGTTTTCTGAGTGCCCTGATGGCAACCTACGTTTCTCTTGTACAGAAAAGCGGTGGCCACTGCACATAGTGTAAATGGGGCCTAAGGATTCCTAAAAAAGCATATCATATCCCTTATATGTAAAAAGATTATTAAAAAATGATTTTTAATAAAATGACACAAAAAGGCTTGAGTGTTTTAATATATTTTTATGGTGTACCAAATCTGGATTATTACAGCAACTCTAAGTTTGGAATCCAGCATGTGATTGTAGAATCAACCTTTTTAGTAAAGAAAAATGCAATCTCTTGCTTACCTCTTTATTTCTTTGTTTTGTAGAGACTATATAATTTATGATGCGTATGATGGCGTATGATATGCTCATTTAGATTGCTGTCTCAAATTGTACACCTTTGTTTTCATGCAGGGTTTCTATACAGAAAGTTCTAAGAATGGTCTAGAAGATCCTGAAAAGCGTTCTTGCTTTGCACTGTTTTCAAAATTTGGAAAAGAGGTATAATAGATTCCAAACAGGGTCAATTTCAGTTTTTTTGTACGGTTTTATTTACATATTTGTTTCTGAGTGTTTTATTGTACTTTTTAAATGTTTTTTTTTTTAACACTGTTCTAACTGTATAATAATCGTGTACTTGTTGATTCTAGGTATCTGCCAAAATGAAACAGTTTAAGGATGAGCTTTTGGCATCTTGTTTAACATTTATACTTTCTCTACCTCACAATATTATCATGTCCGACATGAAAGCCTATGTTCCATTGTTACAAGTAAGAAAATTGACTTTAGAGCCTTCTCTTAGAATGCATTGATGTTTTCTATTTAGTATCAAAATCTCTTAAGGGCCATTTCACACTATATTCAACTGTTGCAGTGCTCTACCTAACATGTGTTACTGTGCGTTTTAATCAGGTTATTTATTTAGAATGGGCAGCCAATGCATGTCAATGGAGAAAGGAAATCCCTGCAGCATTTGTTTATCACAGTGGCATGAGTGTCATGGGGCGCTGCTTAGGTGTTAAACCAGCCTTAAAGATCTTTTCCAAACAACTAAGTAAAAACTGGAAGGCTTGTATGTTGCGCTCGGTTCAAAATCTATTTGGTTTGTCCGTGATATATCATCAAAAGAATAGTTTATATAAGTCGACACATCGACTTATATAAACTATTGTTTTGATGATATATCACGGACAAACCAAATAGATTTTGAACCGAGCGCAACATACAAGCCTTCCATTTTACATCTATACATACATTGTTGCGGCTGGTGCCGACATACCTACTTCCAGCGCAAACTATTTTGTTTAATATATTTAACTAAGTAGAAACTGTTAAGGAGCTGTCAATACTAGCTAGAAAATTTGTAGCTGTGCTAAATTTAAAAACTTCATTCAATTTAACCTAATTGGAGCTTTGTAAAATCCAGTGTAATCTCAGTGCAATCCTTCCACATTTTGCGCCAGTCATTGCTTGTGGGCCTGTAGTAAACTTTACAATGAGCTGGATAAGGTCTGCACCCCTGCAGAAACAGATCAATTAACAGATCATAATAGTGATGTAACGCTGGTTGCAATTAGCAAGCAATAGATGGTAAATGTGGTGATCTGTTGCAGAGGGAGACGGGACAAAGCTGGATTGGCTCTTCCTTTGCACATATGACAGCGCAGTTCACAGAAAATGATTATCATTATTATACAGGATTTATATAGCGGCAACAGTTCAAGACAGGATGGTTAGGAGCGCTCAGTCTGTGAGAGCTTACAATCTAGAAAATGCCTCTGATCTCAAAGGAACAACAATCTTGAAGCCCCTTGACTTATGCTAACCATACATGGCTACATTTTGGCCGAAATGTGAGCTGCATGTTTGAGTCAGACTTGGAACTATGCTAGATAATGACAACTAGAGAATAAAGATGTGCATCAGTGAAGATTAATGAATATCATTTTAGTTTTGTTTATCATCAAGTTTTTGAATATCACCAAGTTTTGTTTATCTATAGATCTTCTCTTTCCATAATTTTAGCTATATTTTACCCAAGGTTACTTATTATTAGTAGACACTTACAGAGGCAAAACTGAACACAGTGAAGCAATGTATATTGCCAGGTTTTATAAATAGGTCCCCATGTTTGTAGTGTCAGCATAATTAAGTTTATGCTACTATATCCTCTATGCAACTGATTCCACGTTCCATCATTCTTGCATGTGAGTGGACAGACAGTTTAGCCTATGCAGTGCTTTGCCTGTCTTTTTCCCAATTATGTAGATAAGTGGCTTATACTTAACTAATTGTATATTGTTTTTTTATTATTTTGATCTAGTCTGCATTTCGGTTGGGCTTGAGCTGCCCCTCTCTTGCTAATACTGGCCTTGATGCCCTTGAAGATTGGTCTTCCCGTATTTGCCCAAGTGAAATGCAGCCTTATTACAAGGATATTCTACCATCACTGGATGGATACTTGACTAATTCATCATCTTCAGGTAATAAAGCTTAAGGAATATGTAATTTAATTGAAGGGGGGCATTTATAATTGACTGTTATGTACAGCACAACTTGCTTATCGTCCGTTTCCATATATGTTGTTTGTTCTCTTTGATGAAGACTTTTCTATATAGGTTTTTAGATATTTAGAGACTGCATGCATGTTTATTCTATTGTCAATATTATTGATCGCAGCAGTAATTGAATGCACTATGAACTGGTGTTTGTAGATCTGCCTTGAATACTGCCCCTTCCCGTTAACATTTGTTTGCATTTTTAGATGACTTGCTTAGTCCTTTTGAAGTGATGCGTCTGTCACGTGCAACCCAAAAGGGTTTCAATAAATATCTTATCCGGCAAATAAAGAGATCTCAATCACTCTCAGTGGTATGTTTGTTTAACTTTTCTAGGCCTCTAGTAAATAAAACATGTATGAAATATATATGTGTGTGTTATGTAACCATTACATATTCAAAAGTAAAAGTTTTTTACAAGGTTAAAAAATGGATTAGGGAAATTATTCTTTCTCTCCAGTTCATTGAAGGACACGGGGCAACAGATCGTAGATCCTGAATGGTAGGGACTGACTCTCCTGCATTGCCTTGTGAGGGTTGTGGGCTGCGCTCTGCGGACCCCTCTAGACCCCCTCTTTGTGCGTCCTGTAGGCCTGCGCTGCTTTGCCAGTCGCCCGTGCGTTCCACCGGAGGGTGGGTGGTACCGCGGTACCGCATTGTCCCTGGAATATTTTTCCTCTGCCATGGATGGGTTTGTGACGCGCATGGAGCGCGCCTTGACGCAGCGCCCACCTAGGAAGCGGGTTCTGCCCTTGCCATCCCCTGCCTTGTCAGGGGAGTCCGATGAGGAGGGGGAACTCCCCACGACGTCACCTCATCCTGATCCAGGGGATTCCTCACATCCTCATCCGACCAGTGAGGATGAGGCTGCGTCTACGCTCCTGGTCCAGGAATGTGAAATGGTCTCGGCGCTAGTCCGCGCTGTCAGGGAGACCCTTAAAATTGAGGACGTTGCCAGCACTTCCACGCTGCCGCACGTGCAGTTTGGGACGCATATGTGTCGGCGTTCTGCCAAGGTGTTTCCTTACACCCCCTTTATGAGGGGTGGAAACGGCCTACTAAGTCCTCTGTGGTCCCTAAGCGGTTCTCGGTTCGCTACCCCTTAGAAGGGGGCCTTTGTGTCTAAGTGATCTTCCGCGCCGGGGGTGGATCCACCGGTCTCTTGTTTGAACAAGGCCACGGTTCTTCCGGTGGAGGATTCTCCGTCCTTTAAGGACCCTTCCGATAGGAAGGCTGCGCCGCTTTTGCGGTCTCTGTCTCGGGCGCTCTCATGCGTCCGGTCTTGGCTTTGGTCCCTCAGACTCTGAGTGGGCTAGGATGTTACATCAGGGTATTGCGGTGGAGAGTGTCTCCCCCGCTTTCGTGGCATTAGCGGATCAGTGGTGCAAGGCCTTCGTTATGTCTGCAATTCGGCCTTGGATGCGGCACCCTTTGGTGTCCAGGGTGTTGGTGTCGGCAGTGACGCATCGCCGTTTGCTCTGACTTACGTGCTGATCGGCTGCTCAGGCTTTCAAGGAGGCTCTACAGGAGTTGTCCTTTCCTGGGGACCGTCTGTTTGGTTCCACCTTGGGTGTGGTCCTTAAGGTTCTGACGGGGGGTCAGCGTACCTTCCTTCCCCAGGCGCGCAAGAAGGGACCGCGCTGGAAGCCTGGGCCTACTTTCTCCGCTCACAAGCGGCTTTTTCGCCCGCCCTCCGACCTAGGGTGGTAAGTTTTAACAAATCCTCCTCTTCCCAAGCTTCCAAGCATGCCTTCTCCACGCCTGGAGTTTCTGGGTTTGGTTCTGGACACTATCGCGGCCCGGGTCTTTCTTCCTCGGGACAGGCTCCTGAAGCTCCGTTCCACGGTCCGGCTACTGAGGGCTCGCCTGTGGTCCCCCATTCACCTTTGCATGCGGGTCCTGGGTCTCATGGTGGCCTCCTTCGAGGCAGTGTCCTTTGCGCAACATCATACCGGGACCCTGCAGCGGAACATCCTAGTACAGTGGGACAAGTCCTCCCTGTCCTTGGGCAGGGAGATTCGGATCTCTCGGGAGGCGAGGGCCTCCCTGTGGTGGTGGCCTCAATCTCCGGCCTTGGTGCAGGGGAAGTCCTTTCCTTCCCGTGCATTGGACGGTGGTCACCACGGACGCCAGCCTTGGGGCTGGGGCGGGGTCCTGGGCTCCGTGACCGTGCGGGGTCGTTGGTCGCCGCAGGAGTCCCGACGGTCGATATATGTGTTGGAACTTCGTGCGATTCGCCTCTTTCTCCTTCATTGGTCGGCCCGGCTCCGGGGTCTGGCGGCCCGGGTCCTGTCGGATAGCGCCACTGCAGTGGCGTACCTCACCCACCTGGGCGGTACGAAGAGCGGGGTCGCGAGGTGTTTGGGATTCTCTCCTGGGCGGACCATCGAGTCCTGGCTCTCTCGGCGGTCTACGTCCCGGGGGTGGACGATTGGCAGGCCGATTGCCTCTGTCGACAGTTGGGGGATCCGGGGGAGTGGTCTCTGCACCCGGAGGTTTTTCAGCAGCTCTGTTGTCGCTGGGGGACGCCGGGGGTGGATCTTCTGGCGTCTCGGTTCAACCGGAAGGTGGACAGGGGGTTGTGGCCCGGGCCCCGGATCCCTGGGCGGAGGCCGTGGATGCCCTGGTGGCTCCTTGGGATTACGGTTTGGTTTCTGCCTTTCCCCCTCTGTATCTGTGGTCTCGGCTGCTGCGTTGGATCGCGGCCGAGGGCGCCACCGTCATCCTCGTGGTCCCTGACTGGACTCGGAGGGTGTGGTACGCGGGCGTGGTTCAGCTGGGGGTGGCCCCCCTGTGGCGGCTGCCTCTGTGCCTCGATCGTCTGTCCAGCGTCTAGTGCTCTGGTTCGCACCTTTGTTCAGGGGGTGACGCGCATTGCTCCCCCTGTCCGCTCGCCTTTGGCTCCGTGGGATCTGAATCTCGTGCTTTCAGTGTTGCAGGAATCCCCGTTTGAACCTCTTCAGGAGATTCCGCTTATGTCTTTGTCACAGAAAGTGGCCTTTTTGGTGGCCGTCACTTCCGTTCGGCGGGTGTTGGAGCAAGTCCCCGTTGCTGGTTTTGCATCGGGACAAGGCGGTTCTCCATCCTCGGCCGGCGTACCTGTCATAGGTTGTGTCGGCATGCCATCTGAATGAGGACATTGTCTTGCCTTCCCTGTGTCCGCAGCCTGTCCTTAGGAAGGAGCGTGCGCTCCACTGTTTGGATGTGGTTCGCGCTCTTCGTGTTTTCTTGGAAGCTACGGCTTCTTTCCGCGAGACCGACTCCCTGTTCGTGCTCTCGGAGGGCCCTCGTACGGGTCGGGCTGCGTCGGCGGCTACCATTTCTAGGTGGATACGTAATGTTGTGATTCAGGCGTACGCCGTTAAGGGGCGTGAGCCTCCGTTTCCGGTCACTGCCCATTCTGCTAGGGCTGTTGGGGCTTCCTGGGCTTTCCGTCATGGGGCCCCTGTTTCTCGGGTTTGTAAGGCCGCTACTTGGTCTTCTGTTCACACCTTTGTTAAGTTTTACAAGGTGGATGTTTTGGCATCGGAGGATGCTGGTTTGGGGCTCAATGTGTTGCAGGCGGCTATTTGAGGTGTCTTTTGGGTGTTTGGTTGTTGTTGCCCATCCCTCAGTGTGTACTGCTTGGTGACGTCCCTACCATTCAGGATCTACGATCTGTTGTGTCCTTCAATGAACGGGAGAGAAAATAGGATTTTTGTACTCACCGTAAAATCCTTTTCTCTCCGTTCATTGAAGGACACAGGTCCCGCCCTCTTTTATGGAGTGTACACTCCTAACTGCTTGTTACTTACTGGAGACTTGTCAGCAAGTGAGGGGTTGGGCCACCAGCAGGGGCCGCCCATAGGCTGTCTTGTCTTTTTGTTATGTGCCTAGCGCCCTACTCCTGCAGGTGGCGATATACCCTACCATTCAGGATCTACGATCTGTTGCCCTGTGTCCTTCAATGAACGGAGAGAAAAGGATTTTACGGTGAGTACAAAAATCCTATTATTTGGTCTTTTGGAGCATCTTAGAGGATCCCTAAGGGCCAAGTCACTCCACAAACAGTGCATTCCAGAGCGGTCAGCCTCTGGAACACACTGTATCGCACTACAGCCGGCTCTCTGCGGGAGGGGGCGTGGCGATGCATTGAAGTCAATGGCACCTCAGCCCTGCCCCCAGTGCGATCGCCCACATCCAAACACGTGGCACATCAGTGCCTGCATTCCGGTTCATTGCTATCTGCAAAAATAGAGCTTGCAGCCATTGACTTCAATGCACCACCACCCCCCTCTCGCCCCTGAACGCAGGAAGCCAGCCAGAGTGCGATACAGTGCGTTCCAGAGACCGGTCCTAATGCCTAGAAAACTCCAGCTGGGCGTGGATATCATTTGAAAGTTAGAGGACCTGAACTCTAAAAGTTGTGCCCAAAAATTTTAGGCAGTGGTCTTTTGCCCTGTCACCAGTATTGCCTGTGCGTTCCCCGCAGCTTATGTTTCCGTGGTCCTAACTTACCATGACTTGTGCTTTAATGTATCTCTGTGTGGGCAGCCATCTTGGTTGAGGCATGGTTTTAAAGACCATTGAGCAGCACAGTAATGATATCACCTAATCTCACCTCAAGTCTCCTTAGAATAGCAGAAGCAGTAAAATCTTTCACAGATGCAGATATACAGAGATGAGGTTGGAGGAGCATGAGGGAGTGCACTATTTCTCAAAAGGAATCCAAAAAGAAAAAAAGTATATTTTTCCAGGGTACTGATTGGGTACAAACATAGCAAATCTTCACTTTTTGTGGTCAGCTTCACTTTAAAGTGTATTTCCACTTTTGGAGTCAAATTTGAGAAAACCTCTCTGTTTGTTATGTGTTCCTATTAACACAACATTCCTAATGATTTCTTACCTTTAGAGGTTTCTTTGGTGAAGGAGGGACAAACTTAGGGGCAGATTCAGCTTCCGCTCATTAACACATAATGCTTTAAGTCTATAACCCTTTGTAAGGACAGTAGTTCACATCGCATTTACAACTGATAATGAAATCTGAGAGCACAGTACAGACAGGATTAATTAGAGTAAACATAACGTTGGACAAACCCTCCATTACATTACTTTGAGTGAAGCCAGGTAGAATTTTTAAGCAAGTAAAAAGTACTTAAAAAAAATAAGCAGCAATGTTTTAAATATTTTTTAAATTTATGCTTTGTGAATGGGAACATGTAACAAATACAAAGTAGGTGTTATCTCAGTTTGGCTACAAAAGTTGATCTTTGGAGCAGTAACCTAATTTCCTTTTTTTTTTTTGTAGAAGGAAGAGGCATCCTTATCATCAGTGAGGAATCGAGTAATACGAATACTTGGGTCTCTAGGAGGAAAAATTAATCACAGTTTGGTTACAGGTAATTATTTCTATTTTTTTTTTTTGCTAAAGGATTCAAATCTGTTGTGAAGCATCACTACCACTTCAAACAATCTTGTTAGCACCAATTGAAGCAGCACCATAAGGGCCCAGTCACACCATAAAGAGTGCATTCCAAAGCGTTCGACCTCTGGAACGCAAACTGGCCGGCTCACTTTGTTTTGGGGCGGGAGGGGGAGTTACGGTGCATTGAAGTCAATGGCACCGCAGCCACGCCCCCCACCCACAGTGTGGTCCCTGGCACCCGAACGCGTGGCAAGTGCGATCTGCAAAAATGCTGCATGCAGTATTTTTGCAGATCACACTGGACCGGAATGGGCCATTGACTTCAATGAACCGCCACGCCCCCTCCTGCCCCAAAACAAAGTGAGGCGGCCCGGTTGCATTCCAGTCTGTTCTAGAGGCCGAACGCTCTGGAACACACTCTTTATGGTGTGACTGGGCCCTTAGAAATGTATTGGCATCCATGGAGCTATAACATATTGTAACAAATTGCACTGGGATTCTGGTATCTAGTTTGTAGTGAGTTAGTGCTGCACTAGTTTGGTTCATGCTTTTTCACCTTGGGTGTACTGTGGCATGTCTATGTTTGTGGTTTCTAGCAAATTGATTCCATGTACCTTAAGGTGCAAGTGTACTTTTATTTACAGATCGTATATCCTCCCCACAACCCTGCGCATCAAAACTGACTGTTTTACATGTTAGATGCTGAGTGGAAGGTTACAATACAGTGTTCGTGTGTGTGTGTGTGTGTGTGTGTGTGTGTATATTTATATATGTGTATGTATGTAATAGAAATTTCAAAACCGAACCGAAATAAAAAAAATTGTCAGGCCGAAACCAAAAATGTTGTTTTTTATTTTAATTTTTTTAATATTTTATTTTTTATAAACTTTTTTATTAAAAAAAATTTTATATTTATTTTTATTCATTTTTTTATTAAATATTTTTATTTTTTACTTTACTTTTAGGGTCTTTGGGGAAATATTAAACAGACCCCTGATATTTCCCTTTTAAAATAGAAAAAGAGATTGAGGACACAAAGTTCTCTATCTCTTTTTCTGTATCCCCTGTTATCAATGAACAGGAATCCTCTGAGAGTTCCTGTTCATTCATAACTTGAGAACATTGTGTGTTTACTATAACTACAACTATGAATGAACAGGAGGTGATGTAGATCACTTCCCATTCATTCATAATTGAGGATATAGTCAACATATCCTCAATTATCTACAAACACTCAGCGATCACTGTGTTTGCACTCGTTTCCTTCCTGACAGGTTGTCACAGGAGGCTGAGCGAGAGGTGCAGGGAAAATAGCTCAGCCTCCTGTGACAGCGCGGGCTGTCTCCGCCCACACACCACTCTGCCGGACTGTGATAGGAGGCTGAGCCGTGTGGGAGGGACGCCGGCGGCTGTCACACTTTCTGCCACAGAGCAGCGCCCAGCGGGGAGGAAAGAAAGCACAGATGCGCCGATGTATCGGCAGGAAAATTGCACTTTCGGCATTTAGCCAAAAGTGCCATTTTCGGCCGATATATCGGTGCATCCCTAATATATACAGTATATATATACACACACACACACATATTTCATGAACTGCATTGTGGTGCATTGTTTTCTTCCAGCTTCTTGGCTACAAAGATAATAGATTTAGTAAATAGTGTTGTTTCTCTTATCATGTTTAACATTTTCCATTTTAGTATTTAGGGCGAATTTGCCACTATAAAATGCAGCATTGCAAGAATACCCTTTTTTATGGGCGTTTTCTATAATGTCACAAACTGTTTTACGTATTGAGAGATCCTGGTGTATGTTTAATGACCATCCTTCATGTATCTTGGTAGTTGTAGTTAGTAATCATAATTGGTATTTAGTACCATTGTTTTAATATTTTTTTTCCTTCATAAACTTTTTACATTTTATTTTTCTGTTATGCATATTTAGAAAGCTGATGTTAATTTTTATTTTTCGATTCAAAGCTGCGTCAACTGAGGAAATGCTAAGGAATCATGTGTCATGGGACACAGAGAAGAGGCTAAGTTTTGCTGTGCCCTTTGCTGATATGAAACCTGTCATCTACCTGGAAACATTTCTGCCACGCGTCACTGAGCTGGCACTCTCTGCTAGTGACAGACAGACAAAGGTGCTGCTGCTAGCTTTAATTTCACTAATGTAGCAAGTGAACTGATTAGCTTGGGGCTTAAACATAATTATTTAGCTAATTTCTCAATTCCATAGGATATGTTTTCATTTGATTTTTCTTCTTAGAGAGAATAAATCTTTTTTTTTATAGCATTCTCTAATTTATTATTAGTTTGGCAATTGCTCGTATTGTGGCTTGTATAATACCATGAATTCTTGTGTCTGTGCTCTTAATTCTTCTATATAAAAGTTAATCTTAGTATGGTTTTGAATGTATTCTTTTAACTGAAGGGAACTCTGTCACAAACAAAACACTTTTGTAAGTTGTTTATGATGGAAGCAGACTTTTAGTTTTGTTCCGCATTCTAGGAAGTGAATAGAATAAATCTAGCCATACACCGATCAATTTTGGACAAAATTCAATGTGGAGATGGCCCTGCTGGCAGCACCCAACTCAACAAATGTCGATTTTTTTTTTTTTTAAATCGACTTGTGTCGAAGGGGTTTGGTGTAAAATTGTTTGCTGAAAAGTGCCTGCAAGCTGCTGTCACTATTTGGGTATTTTGACCCAAGAGATTGCTCTAGCTATGCCCTTTAGAATGGATGGGGAAATTGAGTGATTTTTGTTTTCTCATTAAACCTGTGGGGTTAACAAGAGAAATCTTTGTGTATGCCAGCATTAAGTTTACTCTTCAGCTCAGATATGAGGCAATATCAATTTATCAAACAAACAAGGTTTTTTTAGTAAACTTTATTGCAGTTAAAAACTTGCATAAAGAATGTTTGGTAATTCAAGCTGTTTTGTTTCTACTAGGTTGCAGCCTGTGAACTTTTGCACAGCATGGTTACTTTTATGTTGGGAAAATCATCTCAAATACCTGATGCAAAAGAAGGGCCTCCACCAATGTACAGACTGTACAAGCGCACGTTTCCTGTACTGCTCCGCCTGGCTTGTGATGTTGATCAGGTATACAGGACAGAACTGAATGTTTCCACTGCTAAAGTGTATCGCAGTGTCTCCAAAGCCATCATCACTCATTTTTAATAACTGAGTTACGCTTTATTGCCGTAAAAGAGTACATACAAAGACAGATTTGGTAACTCCAGCAGTCTTAATTTATATATGTGTGTTATGTAGTTTTGTTTTTTTTAGTCTGTAGAATGCAATGGGAATTGCAAAAGGTTTAAAGTGTATTTCTAGGCAAAACTATTTTCTTATTTTTGGATAGAGTGAGGGACAGTTAAACACTGGTGACCATTGTTGCCAAGCAAAGAATATAGATTTGTGCCCAGAACAAGAGGTAAGGGGAAATCTTCCAATGGGCACACCTGTTATGGCGACAACTATTTAAGAGTTGAACTCCAGTCACTTTGGGAGATTTTGTCTAACGTCTTGTTCTGGAACAGGAAGTAAAAGGAAATGTACCCGATGGTACACAAAACTGCAAAAAATAATCTAGCAGGGCATTTAAATATTCCCTGCAAAAAATGATTTTGGCTATATGTTCACCAATGGTGTAATAGTCTTCCTTTTTGCTGAGTGATAACCTAGTAAAAGACTGCTAGTGTCCTATGCCTACATTCATATGATAAAACATTGTATAGTACGATCACTTATCACCTGAGAAGGCATCAATACTGGCATGGGCAGTGGAATGCAAGTGCTCAGTCTTTAGGGTCGATGGATGTTAGAGTTTAGGTTTTGGCTATTTGACATTCTGTTGTGTTCATATAAAGCAGAACTCAAAAAGAAATCTTAGGATTTTAGTTATATGCTTCACATGTTTGCTACCTGAAGCATCTTCCTGTGCACAAATAAACTGCTCTTTCTCACCCATCTAATGGGTGACTATAGGAAAAATGTCTGCCAAAATTGCCTCTTGTGATTATTACCAGCTACTTTGTCTGGCCAAGGTACAGGTTCTCTTGAACCCTTTCCCACCCACCATATGTATTTAAATGCCTTCCAGCTCAAGGCACCTTGTTGGGGATACCTTTAGGAGCCACCAACTGACACTTTGTGCAACTGGTTGCTCTCAATCCCGGCTCTTACTGATGACTGAAAACCAGTCTGTGTAGTTCCTGATCATTTCATCAGTCAGTTATAACATGGTTATTATTTTCAGACTGTAGGCTTTATTGAAAAAATTTATGAAATAAAACACAGAAAAATATAACAAAATTTCAGTATAATACAATCTAAATTTTTATGCATTTGTCAGCCTATAATAAAAACAGTAGGTTTTAAATAAAACATTGTGCCAAATAAAAGCCTTATATATTTTCTAAAATACAAAATGATATAGGTATTTTTTTTAATTATTTAGTTCATTGGTTACAAAGTTATTGTCTAGTTAAGCAACTAAGTATGATTTTCGAAGTCTCTGTAAAATCATTTTCATAGAGTCCATTGAGGGACATAGGAAGTCATATACTGTCTACTGGTTATACTTTTGAAGAATGTTGGAATAGACACCCACCTCGCTAAATAAGGATTACCAGAGAAGAACATTGAATTTAGTCAGAATGGGCCTGATGTGACTCCTGAGTTTATCAAAAACCCAGGATCTGGACCTATAAAATCAGCATGACTAAAGGGAAAAGGGAGCATGGGAAGCACATGAGCAAAGGTAGACAGAAAATAGAATCTATTATTTAACCATAACTGGTGAGAAACAATGCAACACAGATGAATCTGAGGATGAAGCTAGACATCTTTTCCAGTATCCATAAGGCATCTCTGTGTGAGCTCTGAGCGTGATTCTCCAGAAAAAAAACCTGGCTAGCCCTGACCTCAAAAGCCATAGGACTATAAATGCTCCTGATTACCCAGATCAGTGAATCGGCAACATTTGTGGAGCTAGGGACAGAGATTTGCCAATGTGCATTCAAAACGTTTTATTATGTTATCCTAAAAGTGCTCTACTTTTTTTATGTAGGTAACAAGGCAGCTATATGAGCCACTTGTTATGGGTCTCATTCACTGGTTCACTAACAACAAGAAGTTTGAAAGCAATGACACAGTGGCTTTACTGGAAGCTATTTTGGTATGTCTTTACTGGATGACTTCAGACTTTAGTTTTTGCTTTTCTAATACTATATTGTATTTTCTGTGACTACATGCAGCCATTTACCTGAACGTTTTTATAAAACTTTTACATTTTGTACATGCATACTTGATGTTTTCATTATCAGTGATGAGCAATTTGGTTCTCTTAAATTTATAAGCATGGAGATTTGTCCAATTTGCAGAAAATCATACAGTTGATACAATACATCAGGCCTGGGATTCTGAACTGCTTAATTCCACACCAATCAGACAAATGAGTGTGCAGATATTTAGTCGAATCACAAATAAGCAGTTATATATTTATCTCTGCCTTGTGGCTGGATACATTTCCATGCATTTCATTCAACATACCTGCTAAATCACTGTTGAGATAAAAACCCTGTAGCCACATAAGATACAGACGCTTGTATGCTAAGTCCAGCAAACGTGTGATCAGCAACTATAACTGTTCCATGTAAACATATATTTATTAATTATATTCATTATAGGAAGATAACTTAAGCACATGGCTTTGACAGGTCATGTGACTTGGCTCTCCTGTTTCTGGCAGTCCCCCCTCCCGTTTGTTAAAACTAATGGGGCTTTGAATGCTCCAGGATTCTGAAACAAGCGAGGTGGAGTGAATCTTTGTAAAGCACATAACTGTGCTTTATAAATGTGTCAGTGTTTACATTATTTTTAGAAAACACAGTTTTTATAATATTTGTGATTTAAAGTAAACAATTATAAACATGATTTTAGCTTTGTTTTTAGTTTTTTGCAGTATTCTGACTAACTATTTGCTACTTTTTAAAATATTTTTTTTCCATTCCAGTATCCCTGTTTTTGAAATAGTTGTTCTAATTTTTCATATGCAATAATTTGTTACCATAGATCAGTGTATGAAATGTTTTATCTTCTGTTTAAGGATGGCATGGTGGATCCTGGCGATAGCACACTGAGAGACTTCTCTGGACAATGCATTAGAGAATTCTTGAAATGGTCGATAAAACAGACAACACCTCAACAGCAAGAAAGAAGCCCTGTCAACACCCAATCTTTATTTAAAAGACTTTACAGTCTTGCTCTACATCCTAATGTGTTCAAGAGGCTGGGGGCTTCTTTAGCATTCAACAACATATACAAAGAATTAAGGTGTGCAATACATTGGATGTGCAGTACTGGTTAACAGACACGCTGTATTAGAATACACATATATGCAGTATAAGCTACTTAATGCTTTATCTACTCAGATAAATTCAGGGGAAGTTTGGGACAAACATTGGATTGTTTAAGACATATTTTATACATTTATGGTGTATTGGCAATAAAAGTACACATTTCGGGAGCGGTTGAGAGAAATTATTTTCTCAGTCAAAGGGATATTATATTGCCTTACTGTGGTTTCCTCATCCTGGGTTAAAGTATAGGTTATATAGTTTTCATCAATGTGATTACTGCTCTCCTAATTCTTAGTTATCTTGTCTCTCAGAGAGGAATCAGCGCTGGTGGAACTGTTTGTGTTTGAAGTGTTAGTGGTTTATATGGAAAGCCTGGCGCTGTCTCATGCAGATGAAAAATCTTTAGGTGAGAGTAAATGCATTTACTGGAATGCCTTTTTTTTTTTTTTTTTTTTTCAATGTGCTTTTTTTTTTTTCTCCCTTTAG
>NW_017306885.1:54042-94042 GCF_000935625.1 Nanorana parkeri
GGAATGCTCTTTTTTTTTTTTTTTTTTATTCAATGTGCATTTTTATTCTTCTCACTATAGGAACTATTCAGCAATGTAGCGATGCCATTGACCATCTAAAACGTATTATTGTTCACAAAGCCCCATCCTTGAACCAGGCATCTAAGCGGCGCATACCAAGGTGCAGTTACTCATCTGTATACCCTGTATATGTTGACGGTTATGTTGGACAGCTAATTTCCTTTAACTTCTCATTGTGTTTGTTTTGTTTGTTTCTTGTTGGAAAAAGTCTCTAAAACCACACACTGAACAATTTTAACAAAGTGTAAATGTATGCATTTTGAATTGTATTTTTTTTTTCATAAAACCCCTAATAATTCATTGGCAACACAAAAGATGTGTATAATGTGTTTTTTTTTTAAAGATTTATGAATATATTTCAGTTACAAAGTGTGTTACTGGAGGTAAGAAAAGTCAGATAACTTTGAGAACTGATGCATTTAGTACATGTTTGGTCATCCTTTTTTAATGTAGAGGATTTCCTCCAAGCAAGACTCTTCGTCTCCTGGACATTGTTATGTGGCTGTTAGAACAATGTGGGCGCCCTCAGGCTGATTGCAGGCACAAGGCAATGGAACTGTTCTTTGAATTTGTTCCTTTATTACCAGGTATCTTACTATGAATGCAATACGCTGATCCTTCCTTTATTTAGATAGTAATAGTAATAGATGGTTAAGTAAAAATATTCTTCATACACCTATTGTCCTACTTTTTTTTTGTTAAACTTATTTTAAAAAGCCACAAAACCCAATTGCAATAAACCTGCAATATATGTGACATGTTCTGGGACTGTCCATGTATTATTGTACATGTAAACCTAATGATTACAATTTGATATCAGCTTTTTTAGTGTATAATAAAGCCAAAGGTTATTATTTATTTATTTAGATACATTTTAAAAAGCTCTGTTGGTTTTTCATTGTATTCCAAATTGAGAAGATTTAAAATATTATAGTTGTTACAGGAACAGGAAGTGAGGGGAAATCCAATAAGGACACTAGTTTCAGTGATAGCTGTCTAAGAGGGGATTTCGCCTTTTCTTTGGCAAGATTTCCTCTTACTCTTGCATACACTTTATTTCTGTTTCCAAATTAGTTTTCAATATTTTTTAATGTGAAGCTTTAAATAAAATAATGCCTAAGGATTTTGCCTTACAGGTCCTTGTTCAGGCACTTCCTTGTATAGGATTGTAATGTGTCTCCCAATTGTACGCCTACATTCTCCTCGCCCTGTCTCATGGGCTTCTGATTTCAGCACACATTATGTACTACATATTGTTGTCGCTGACAGGAAACCCGCTGAAGTGCATGCATCTAGACAGGAGGTGGTTGCAAAAGATCAGCATCACCAAGATAAAACAAAGGAAAAAAATGGTGAAAGCAAGTATGTTATGAAAACAAAATGGCATGGAACCAAATTCAGCCACTGTATTAAGTAGCATGAAATAGGAAAATGCAGTTCAGTTGAAGATAAAATCATACCCCAAAGTGTTTATCCTTTGTCTGGTCTTTCTGTATTGCTGCCATGAATAGTCTTTATAGCTGCTGTAGAACACTTTTTGCTTTTACCCCTATTCAGTGATAAGCCGAGTAGATCTGTATAACGTTTTTGTAGAACTGAATACTAAGCGTGATTTTTTTGCAATTTGCAGAAAAGAAATCCCCATCTGCCTGGTTGGATGAGATTATTAAGAAAGATGGTGTCAGTTTCTTGATTGATAGGTTTGAAGGTGCAGGCAATATGGATCCAAAAAATTGTGGAATATTGCACATTGCCACTCTCCATGAACTGAAAGAGGTCTTCACTTTGACAGCTGTAATTCGGTGGATGGACATGTTGCTTGCAGCTCTGGATTGCTACAATACATTTATTGGCATGCGTGTTTTGAAGCCACACACATTGCTAGGTGAGGAAATACTCTTTGTTTTTTATAGCTGTAATTGTCAGTTGCATAACTGTTCTTGTACGCGTTGTTTTTTTATGTGAACTTTGACGTTTAAAGAGTTAGTTCACATTTAATGACATCCATTTAATGACAATCCATAAAAATCCATATACATTACAGCTTAGATTGACAGCTAAAATACTATTCTTCATTTTTTTAAATGGTTTACTTTTCTAGCGTGGACTCCTCCTCTCCGTGGATACATGGCCCCAGCCTCTCAAGGCTGAACACTCTGCTATGGAGACTCTGCTAGCCTAACCATGCATGCGTAGTTCGCTTTCTCTCTCACTTGCAGAATGCTGAGCTCAGATGCTGCCCAGAGAGAGCCGATTGTGTATTTGTAGTTTCGCAAGTGCTCATTTATGTGGAGCTTGAATCAAGCATTCATCGGTCGGTCTGTCCTGTCATGTAGACAGAACGGAGAGGGGTAGCAGCAGTAAGAAACATAAATCATTTTTAAAATTGAAGGACTTGTTTTGTTACCATTTTGTTCTCTATATTCTTTTTGATAATCCAGAGCCCTCTCTTCCTGTTCAGAGGGGTGTAGCTTAAACAGAGGACGTGCCTTTCTGCTTTTTATGCCTAGTCTCTATGTTCTCCTAAGCAGAGCTTATGTTCAGACTCAGCTCTGTCCCCCAATCAGCTATTCTAGGAAAGGATTCACAAGTAAGTACAAAAATCCTCTTTTCTACTCTTAGGAGTTGTGTTAAAACTAGAGGTGCACCGAAATGACATTTTCAAAACCGAAACGAAACCAAAAATAAAAAAAATGTCAAACAGAAACCGAAAAATATTTTTTTTAATCTTTTCAATTTTTTTAAAATATTTGATTTATTTGTATTAAATATTTTTTTACTTTACTGTTGGGGCTTCAGGGAAATATTAGGGGTCTAAACAGATCCCTGATATTTTCTTGTTTAAATGGAAAAAGTCAGCTCTGATAGCTGACTCCTCCCCTTCACCGCCGGCCCGTCCTCCTTGACAGCTGACCGCTGTCTCCGCCCACACACTGATCTGTCACAGGAGGTTGAGTGGGTGGTGCAGGGAGAAGAGCTCGATCTCATCTGATAGCTGAATCCTCCCCCGCACCGCCAGCCCATCCTCCTGTGACAGCTGTCTCCGCCCACACACTGATCTGTCACAGGAGGTTGAGCGGGTGGTGTGGGAGGAGAGCTCAGCTTCCTGTGACAGCGCTCACAGCTGTCAGCGCCCACACACTGCTCTCCTAATCTGTCATAGGAGGCTGAGCGGTGCGGAAGGAAAGACGCCGCCCACTCACAGCGCTCTCCTCCCCCGCAATGCTCGGCCTCCTGTGACAGTTTCTCTCCTCCCCGCTGGAACACAGAGCAGCGCCCAGTGGGGAGGAGAGAAACCAGGGATGCACCACTATTTCAGCTGAAAGATGGCACTTTTGGCATTTTGCCAAAAGTGCCGTTTTTGACCACTATGTTTCAGCGGCCGAAATTTCGGTGAATCCCTAGTTAAAACTGTTCTTCTAAATCATCAGCAACAGCACAGGCACATGGTACCTTTTAAACATGGTGGTATGGCAACTATGTAAGTAAATAATTACAAGTGTTAATCTATCTGCACATATCCAGCCCATATGTTTATCTCTTCTCTTGTGTGTTCATTAGTTTACTACTTGTATAGATTGACAAAAAGATCTTATAGTTCCATCCATGAGAAATAGTCAGTTCTCTTGTTAAAATTAATCAGTTAACTTTTTTTTCATTTATTCAGATTCTTCACAAAAGTCATCCTTTTTCAAAGCATTGTACTTCTTCATCAGCCATCTTTCAATGAAGGACATCAGAGCAGCACAAACCTGCTTTACAATAGGCTCCAAATCCAATGATTTCAGCCCACATGAGATGGAACAGTACAACTACAGCAAATGCACAATTATAGTACGCATTATGGAGTTTGTAACCATGATCTTAGAGAACTGCCATCAGGATTTCTGGAAGGTAAACCTTATTGTTATTATATCAATATATTCTAAATTAATGTGAGTTAAAGTGAACCTGTCAATCATTTCAAATCTTTAAAATTCCTGCCCAGCATCAACTGCCGCCAGGTGCCTGCTATTACCTCCTGAAAAATCTCTTGTACACCTCTGGGATCCTGTTTTCACTTTGTAACTAAGGTTAAAGAATTCTTGTTTGTTCATATTTCTCTCTGGGGACCTGTCTTTTGTAGGGCTTGATTTTTTTTTTTTCTCTTAACCACCTTGTTTTTTTTAATCTAGTTTGCTCCCGTTCGGGCAATGTGTTTTGTTGTTTTGTTTTTTTTTACACCGGCTTTTGTTGGCTTTTTTTTTTTTTTTTTTGTTTTCCTGCAATTTTTTTTTTTTTTCGTTTGCTCTCCAGTCTCTCATTGGTTGGAATCCATTGTTGCTTTAGGTAGATGCTTTCCCTTGTCAGCGACTTTCTGTCCTGGTCTTGAGCATCAGGTTGCAGGTTGCTCCTCTGTACCCCCTCCCCTTGGTCAAGACAGTTCCCTCATCTAGCCTTGATTCCGCAGTTGGTCCTTCAGATACTTTTTTTTTTTTTCTTCAGATACTTTTTTTTTTTTTCTTCAGATACTTTTTAAATTCAGGTGGTTTCCAGATTCTTTTGGTCCACTGAGTGGCTGTTGCCAACCCCTCAGTTGTACTCTTTTTGAGATCCCCACTGTTTCTGAATTCCTTTTGTTCCACAATGGACGATGGAGAAAATAAGATTTTTGTACATTTTCTTGGCAGTCTATTGAGGCCCCTTTGTTTTTATAGGCCGTATGTCTGGCTGCTTACAAAACTGAGACATACAACTTTCCAACCTCCTGTAGGCACCACTATAACCTGATTCTTTATGAATTCCTGTGTCCCTAAATGGACTCAAAGAAAAGATTTTATGGCAAGTAAAAAAAAATCTCCTTGATCTGCTTTCAGAGTGATAGTGCTTACTCATAGGTAGGACTTCACTTTTAAAATGTCAGCATTACTAGTTTATCCTAAAGATAACTGCAGGATACACCCCTGGAGGTCAGGTTCAAAGGTAAGCACCTGGTGTTGACCTGTAGAGAGCTATGCATTAATATTGAATATTTAAAGCATATTTGTTTAATAAAGAAAAAAAAACCCTAAAGCAGTTCTATGACTATTTTTTTTGTTTACAAAATAGACGCTTGAAAAGGATCTGCTAAATAATTTTTTGTGGGAATTAACTGCAGTCACTGTATGTGATCCGTGTAGTATTGGGTTCAACACAGCAGACGTTCAAGTGATGAAGAACCTGCCTGATGTTTGCATACATTTACTGACAGCACTGGTGAAATCGCCGTATAAGAGACCCCTAGAGATGGCATTGCAGAAAAACGTAACACTTAAATGGTACAGTTTGAACTTGCTTTCTTAATATCATGTAATTTCTTTAAATATATTTGTATATTGCAGGAAAGGAAAGGTCTGGAGTGGGCCGGTAGGACTAAAGAGATCTAATGTTTGAGATCAATGCTGGCAGATTCCCTGGCTCACAGCTGAATGTAAACAAAGGGACAGGGAGGCTGCCTGATGTCATTACCCAGATATGTTCATTGCTATATTTGGGTAATGGCATCAGCCATTCATGACAGATTCCCAGCACAAACATGCCATTCTTTTTACTGCACAGTGACCTTACAGTGTAGTAAAGGCAGTGCATGTTTGGTTGTCTGTCTCTGTATGCCAACTTAGAGTTCATCTTAATTACCTCCAGTTTTGTTCTCTATGAGCTGGCGGTAAATTTTGTGAAAGTGACGCAAATATGAACTACCTGAATCTGTTGCATGTGTCAGAACAAAACTGATGCAAGGCTTTCATGAATTAGGCGCAGGTAATTTTAAAGGGAGAAAAGTGTTGCAAATATCTTATTGAATTCCAACTCTTATTTGCATGTATTTGAAAAATAATAAATATTTATATGCCATTTTCTTGTACTCTGTGTAGCATTGAAGACCTGTGCTCTCTTGAGTTGTATGATCCAGATGCCAAACATGACCGTATCAAGTTGGGTGCCACTCTTTCTGCTTGTAAGCAGCTTCAGAAGGCAGAGCTGCTGAATTCCACCTTGCAGACACAGGTGGGAATATTATTTATTTTTTATTTTACAAATGTGCATGCTCCAGAAACACAACTTCTGTTAAGATATTTTAGGCCTTGTTCATAACTGGGCGACAGCGTTTTCGCTGCACTACTTTGCTCGTGTTTACACCTGAGCAGATAGTGACACATTAGCGTAAATAGTCAAAAGCGTGTACCACGCACGCAAAAATGTGCAAAGTAATTTTGTCATTCGTTTTATATTGAGTCTATGGGGGACAAAACACGCTGTAATCTGCTAGAAAGAAGCTCATGTACTTCTGAGACCGGCGCAGCCGGGACGGATCCCGACATTACTGTCGAGATCCAACAAGCTGCGTGAATTATAGCTTGCTCTGCCTATCCAGAGGAAGAGCCAGCTGTACCCTCCCCCGTCCCACCAGTCAGCGCTGGCGGATCAGAGCGGGGAATCCAGCCCCTCCCCTGTCACGGCAGAGAGCCGTGACAGGATCGAGAGGTGAGCGAACGCCGGTATGTGTTCGCTCACCTCCCAATCTACTGAGACGACCTGTGACAGTCTCATTGTCACAGGTCGGCTAGAACTATGAGGTGAGTGAAAAGCACTCACCTCATAGTTCTCCTTTAAGCCATATCCCCACGCCTGTAGAGTAGAAACCATTATATGCTCATGCATGTGCATTGTGGACGGAGTATCCACACAGTAGTGACCGCTGCTACCGTGCCTCACCACTCTGCAGACCCCCAACTTTTAGGGGGGAAACAAATGGAATATGCTAAGTAAATTAGGTAAGTTAATTCTTGCTTTTCCAGTATTCATATGTAAAGTTTGTCATTACTATTCTTTCTAGGTTACAAGGCTCAGCTTTTCTGTTGGATCCAAACTTCTTTCCGTTGTGTATAAAGGTATTGCCCCTGGTGATGAGAGAAAGTCCCTTCCATCCCTAGACATCAGCAGTAAACGTCTTGCTGAGGGTATTCTACAACTGGCTTTTAGTTTCAGTGGACAGGTAACGCTGCAGAAGACTTTAAAATGTATCATGTTGTAGCTTGGAAATTTAGAAAAATCCATTTGATATCGCTGCTGTTCACAGATTACACACGTTGAAGGCTAACTGCATAATAATACACACCTGTAAATCACACATCTGTATATTATATACACTTTGTAAAGCCAAAATAAAACACCCCATGCTGTATTTGTCAATGGAAGGTAGAATTTTCTACACCTTTTGCAATTTGTATTTCTAAATCATACAGAGGATCTTTGTTCTGTCAGTATGATATTTGAACATTATTTTTCTTTATGAACACTTTTTTTTTCAGAGTGAAGAACTTGTAAGTCTCCTGCTGAACACAATGGTGTTGTCAGTACCTTTGTCAGGAAGTTCACAAAGAAGTTTCATTAACTTTTCTCATGGGGAATATTTCTACAGTTTGTTTTCTGAAACCATCAACACTCAACTTTTAAAAAATCTGGATGCTGTAGTTGTACATCTGCTGAAATCCTCTACAGAAAATCCTAAAATGGTAGTATGAACTTATCTATAATTTCTATTATCCATCTAAAACCAAGAGTTAGCACTATTAATATCACATATGAGCCACATTGTAAACCTATGGTGTCTTCTTGCCTCCTGCTTTCAAGACCTGTAAAGGAAGTGTGTTTTTGTTCCCATGTTTGGCCACTTTACCTTTTCAAAGTGTCAGAGATTAGTAGGTCTGAACCAAGAAAAGTTGGTTCCTTTAGTTAAGTTGGGTTTCTATTGTAATACATGTTTGCTCCTAAGGCTGGCTTTACACCTTTGGCCTGTCACCGCAACGCACTGTGCCGTACTTTACATGTGATGTGTGCTGCAGTGCTACTCATTCTGAAGCATAAGGCAGCGGATTTGCAGCACAGTTTATGGTAACTCACTACTGCTCATTGCGTTTCGAAGAGGCAGGTCCGCTTTCCAGTGCACTGAAGTGGGTTGGCAAGCCCATTCAAAACGAATAGATTGCCTTGCACCACAAAGGTGTTAAGGGACCTTTTGAGATGGAAGAACACACACTAGACATAGTAGTCATAGCATTATACTCAAGTTAACTAACACATACTGCCACTGCTATATTTAGCCTGGCCGAGGAGGTAAACTATTTATTTTCTCTTGATTTTCAGAGATCCTGCTGAGAATTCCCATGGTTGCATTCTTGCCACAGCATATATGACAGTTTCTTATGTATTTCATGTTCTGAACTTGCAACATTTTATGGTTAACACTTAGACTAATATTCATTTCTTCTTTTCTTACCAAGGTAAGCACCATCTTGAATGGCATGCTCGATCAAAGTTTTAGACAACGTGCAGTCCGAAAACAACAAGGTGTTGCTTTGGTAAATGCTGTACTACAAAACTGGCTGAAGCTAGAGAGCTGGTGGGACAAAGATTCATCACCTGAGAGCAAAATGGCAGTGCTGACATTACTTGCTAAAGTACTACAGGTACCTTTTTATTTATTTTTATTTATTGTGTAATGATTGCTTATTACGCGTTTATTTCCAACAGGTATGCTTGCTGTATGATTCATTTTAGCATTGCTTTAATTAGGGATGCACCGATGCCAATACCGAGTGTTTTGGTGAGTGCTTGTACTTGCCCAAATGCTCCGATACCTTCCCCGATACCAGAACTTCCGGTTAGAGGAAGATTTCCTCTGGCCGGCATTGCCGGTGGGGAACATAGAGCTGGCTTCCTGGGCAATCAGGAAGTCGGGCGGCATGTAATGACCCGCTTCCTGATTACCAAGGAAGCCGGCTTCATGCTGATTGGCTGGGAAGTCGGTTTCCTGGCCAAACATGGAGCCGGCTTCCCGGGAAATTAGGAACCCACCCGGCTTCCTGATTGCCCGGGAAGCCGGCTCCATGCCAGCAGGAGGAACGGTATCGGCAAGTACCTACAGCGAAATATCTGTACTCGTGCTCGATCCTGGAACACTGGTATCGGTGCATCCCTAGCTTTAATGTTATACATTTACAAGCCGCAGAGTTAATTTTGTCAAAATTTTCTGAGCCGGGTCTGTGCATGGGCAGTACTACCATCTATTCAGTCCTAGGGAGAGTTTGCATTCTGTTGCAGCAACATAGGATTTAATGGAGAGCGCAGAGAGCATGCATGGGCCAAACTCAGAGGTTTTTGACAAGCTGGTGTGCAGCCTTGTCAGCAATACAAGGCCATACACTAGTAATATTTTTAACAGTGGGTACCCCTGCCAGCACCACCCCCCGGCTTGACAAACTTTGATTTAAAAAAAATCCAAGGAGCTGGATGAAAAATGGTCGGCCAAACAGTGACTGCAGCCCCTGTTTGTGTATATTGACAGGCGTAGGCACTGGCTGTCAGAATGCAAATGTTGACGTGAAATTCATCCATCTGCACTGATCTATAGAGAATACCTGTGTCATTGCCTTGCACTAGGGGCCTATTTGCTTTACTGATATGCGGGTGCAACATGTTTGTACATACTAACCTAGTGGCTCATACTCCCTAGTGGTTGTTTGTGCTTCCTCTTCAGCGTTTAGTGGCAGAGAGCGCCCATTCAAGACCACAGGATAATCACTTGCCTATGGTGCCACCTTCAATTGTTTCTTATCTCCCACGTGCTACTGCACAGGACAGTGCACCTTCCTTGTTTTTACTGGTTTCCTCTCACCCCTGCACCCCTTGTCCCATCTGGACCTACACACCCTTCCTTAGGAAGATCCTTTGTCCTCGGGACATGAGAAGCTCCTAATGGTACCTCTCAGCATCCATCTTCACTAGGGGGGGCTCCCTGACCTACAGGGTTGACTGCTCTAGCTGTCTCCTGCTTGAATATGGACCTTGATCCTAAGTGTCACCTGGGCACACCTGCTACTTCATCAGCCCTTGTGTTCAGTCTAGTCCCCATTGTGTGATGCTCAGACAACCTTCCGTACAGAGAGTCAGCTTTGTGGATCTTTTGTAATCAGCACTTTTCCCAACTTCTCCTAGATCTGAGCAGATCTGGTTTGCATGGTTTTAGTGTTGGTGGCTGTCACCGGTGGGTGAGGCAGATTCGCTAAAGTCCTCTCTAAAAGGGCTGACACCTTGTGTACCTTTAGATCCCTTATCATCTTGTATTTGTTAGTATCTGTATTGTGGAAAATGTGAATTTTGGGGGGGTTTTTTGTTTGTAAAAATTTTATGTAAAATACATAAAGGAGAATAGTTCTAAGCCGACAAACCCCCAAAATTCAAATTTTCCACAATACAGATACTAACAAATACAAGGTGATAAGGGATCTAAAGGTACACAAGGTGTCAGCCCTTTTAGAGAGGACTTTAGCGAATCTGCCTCACCCACCGGTGACAGCCACCAACACTAAAACCATGCAAACCAGATCTGCTCAGATCTAGGAGAAGTTGGGAAAAGTGCTGATTACAAAAGATCCACAAAGCTGACTCTCTGTACGGAAGGTTGTCTGAGCATCACACAATGGGGACTAGACTGAACACAAGGGCTGATGAAGTAGCAGGTGTGCCCAGGTGACACTTAGGATCAAGGTCCATATTCAAGCAGGAGACAGCTAGAGCAGTCAACCCTGTAGGTCAGGGAGCCCCCCCTAGTGAAGATGGAAGCTGGCAGATCGAAGCTGTAGCTCGCGGTATACTGAGCTTACTGTAACGGGAGGACGCTAGTTTGTGTCCTCCCGTTGCCCTAAGGAGAACTATGGGGAAAAACACTGACCCCATTGTTCTCCTTTAATAAAAATATTGAAATAATTGATCCAGAAGATCTGAGAGGGCTTGATAGGGAAAAAAAAACGCCAATCTGCGGGATCGCACAGGAAGTTTGGAGGTAGGAAAAACGTAGGTAGCAGAGAGCAAGACTCCAGATTGCAGCCCTGGAATACCATTAGATGCAACGAAGTATCTGATATGTAAGTTATTCAGATGACCTACACACTGGAAATTGGGGGCTCAACTGCTAGCTGAGGAATGCATTTTGGCAGACTTTGCCATTTTGGCAGACTTTGAGTGCAAGACCTAGAGGGCGAACTAGGAACTGGGTGCAAGGGTCTCAATGAGGACGTGAAGAAGAAAACACAAATGTTTCTTAATAGGGCTGCGACTAAAGATTCTTTTCTTAACCAATAAGTTGGCCAATTATTTGTTCGATTCATCTGATAAAAATAAATACCATCTTTTATTTAAAATAAAATAGACAAATGCAGTGTTACAAACATATTGTTTATTTTAGAATAAAACTGCATGCACCGTTTTTTGTAATCACACTGCACTGGAAGGCAGGTTCCAGTACACGTTCCAGAGCGGGCGATCACACTGTGGGCGGGATGCTCGTTTGGGGTGCCACTGAAATGAATTGCAATAGCAGGCTGGCTATTGCACCCTCCCTCTGCCTGCTGTCAATCAAAACTGAGTAGCCAGGGAAGAGGAGGAGGAAAAGGGGGGAAAAACACAAAAAAAATTTCCCAGCAAGCCTGAGCAGAAATAGAGGAGAGTTTCACTTGTGGCCAGCTTATGAAGTACAGTTTATAAAGTATAACAAGCACAGGTCACCATAGCAACACTCTGAGACCCTGTAATGTACAAGGCCCCTTGTGACTGAAGGAACCAGAAACATCAGTAACACCAATGTACAGTAAAAATGTCAGGTTTCTGAAGGAAACATGTCCACTCTCCTAAAGACACTACCAAAACTGAGTCATGATGTTATCCTGTGCTGACTACTGACTGTTTTCTTGCCAGTGTCCATTTCATGTGTAGGCGGCAGTATAACCTGACAGTATAAGAATTCCTGTGTCCCTCAATGGACTATAAAGAAGTCCAATTTTGTCTTTGTAGTATCCTTTGCCTTTATTTTCCCAGCATGCTACTTTTTTTGCAGGAGTGGCTTCAGTGTTCTCCTAGATATAAGTAACACTGCTTTCACTATATATAAATATGTTTTTTCTGACATTTCTCATAGATACAGCTGTGTATAGCTTAAAACATAACTCTGCTTACCCTGTTTATATCTATACAAACATAATTATGTAACCAGAGGCATATCTACTGCAAGGCATTTGTCTTGGGTGGCACTTTCCCTTGCTGTGCTTGTGTGTTAGTGGGGGGGACACACAGTTTACTAGCACACTCAAGGGTGGCTTCATAGGACCCTGCAAGGGAAATGAGCCATCCTAAAACAGGATATTAAGACCAGTGGTCAGGGGGTCAGCTGATTCTGCAGGAAACAAAATCTTTTAAACATCAAGGAGCAGCATCCATTGATTTAATCAGCATTTTAAATAGCTTAATAACATTGTCAAGTTGTAAATGCTTTTTTTCTTCCTCATTTTTTTTTACACCCATACTATGGACAGGTTAGGAGGATGGCTCTTTGGAGAGAGTTTCCCTCGCTTCCTATCTATTTGAAGGCTATAACACAGAAGGACGTAATTGGAAACAACCAGCAGTTAAACATAAGGGAAGGTTCTAACCCTTACCCACTATAAGAGTTTAAAAAATACATTCTTTATCTGGAGTTGGCCTATACAAGGGCGTGTTTAAAGATCTGAACGGTTTTTATCTGGAGTTTTCTGTAGTTCTTTGTAAATATTTACAGTATAAATCATCTTTTCCTATGTTTTCTTTCAGATTGATTCTTCTGTGTCTTTTGATACAAGTCACCCAGCTTTCAGCAATGTGTTTAAGACTTACACAAGTCTTCTCACAGATCAAAAACTTGGTCTTAATTTGAAGGTATGCCTTACATTTGTCTTCTCTCTCTATTCCAGGTAATTAGTTGATGACATCATAATACAGTGGTGTTGTGTTTCTCTGTATTGGCACCACACATATTCAGTACATGAAATATTTTGTAATTATTTAGTGTTTTTGTGTATTTGTTTTGGAGATGTCTAATCTTACAATAATTTCCCAGTAGATTGGGATGAAAATAGTATTCAATAGAAACCCGGGTCATCTGCTAACTATCATTTGTCTTTTGTTTTTGTGGAATCTTTTGCAACCAAACCAATGCATCCAGTGGAAACATTGGTAATATTCGCCACTCAGTGGTTATGAACAATTTGTACATTTAGTGGTTAACTAAGTTGTGAATACTAGACAAACTCAGAGCTATTTCAGTATACATGAAAATAATTAGGCAGATTGTCTTCTGTATAATTTTAACCATAGAACTTTGAAACATTGTTTGCTTTAATTATGTTTTGCCTGCTATAAGAACAGTTTCACAGTCCTGATTTAAATGTTGGTTCAGTACAGCGATAGGTAGGACAAGACATTTTAGTGTGTTGAATTTGTTACTCACCTTTTGCATAAATAGCAATAAAACTAATTGTATAACCTTTTGTGTTGATGCTTTAACAGTTACTTGTGTATTTGATTGTATTTATTTTTATGTAACATATTCATTATTTTTTGTTTTATAGAGTCAGACTATTATAATTCTTCCTTTCTTTACCAACCTCAAAGATGAAAGACTTGAGGAGTTAAAAAATACACTTGAGCAGTTTGTTGCCTTTAATTTTCCAATGAGATCTGATGAGTTTCCTAAAGGCACCTTACGGTACAATAATTATGTGGACACGGTGAAGAAGGTAAGAAATGTTTGTTAAACTCTCTGCAGGAAAAATAATACATGTGACCAGAGTTGTAAGGCTGCTGAAAACTGTTTGTAAAGAACTCCTGCCTATAGCTGAAGTGATGCACAGGAAGTCATATTGGCAGCTGATTTGTCTTTGTATCACTCAAACTGTATTTTTTATGAGTTATATCAATTCAAACATGCGATCCTTGATTTAAAGCAATGAGTGTTGCATTATGCATAAGAAATAATGTGTCTTGTAGGGGAGCACTGGGAAAGTATAAATGTCTTTAATATCTGACATATTTTAAATTACCATGTTCTGGTAGCAGTTTTGCTGGCATCTTGCTTTCCAAATCTACTATAATTATTAATCCCTATTCATTGGTAGAAAATCTGTTGCTCACACCATGTCTGCTGAGCTGTGTTTTTTTTTTTTTGCACACCACTGCACATGTATGGTGTGAACTGGGCACATTTAAAACATTTATTCTCAGTGTGCCCTGTTCACACCATACATGTGCAGCAGTGTACAGAAAAACACAGCCCAACGATCTTGCTATGAACAAGCCCTTATCCTTTTTCATTGTTTCTCTCCGCAGTCAGATTTCAACTCCTTTTTGTTTTTTCTTTTGTGACAGCTCATTAAATGACAGCAATCATTTTGGTAATTGTTATAGGCAATGCTTTTCTCTGTTTCAGTTCTGTCCTGTGACATGATACAAAATAGACACATTCTGTGTGATATGCACAAAATAGTGTACATGTGTATTAGGTACATGAAGGATTTTCAATAATTGAAACATGTGCTAACAAATTACTAAAGTTGTAAATGGTTAGCTAAAGGAAGATGTCTGAGAAGAGTTCTACTATGGCCAGAAATGGGTACAAACATTGATCTCTTGCGTGCTGAAAGCATTGACTCTAGATTTCAGTGCAGAAAGCAGTAATTTATGACTTAAAAAGTGGGACATAGTATCTGTCATTTGTGGGAGTAGCACGGGTATACACAAAACACACTTATGCTCCCTGGGAGCACAGCGTTACCCGATGACCAGTCCTTTATTGTGTTATGCCAATAGTGTATCAGATCTCAAGGCATAACATTTGTGATTGTAATGGAAAGGGTGTAACATATGTCCACTGTTTCAGTTCTTGGATGCACTGGAGCTGTCCCGAAATCCACTGCTCTTGCAGCTCATGGCAGAAATTCTTTGTCGTGACAGCAAACATATCATGGAAGAATTGTTTCAGAAAAGCTTCAAAGCAGTTATTCTGAGGTAAGTGTTGTATGAAGACCTGCATATTATTTGAATGAATATTAGCAAAAATGTTATCCTGCTTTATATAATCTCCATCTGAAGCCATCAAATGTTAGAGATTGTAATAAATTCCATACTAGATTGATGACTAAATGGTTCATAAATGATTTTTTTAATATAGATGTGTGTAGGTCCCAAAAGCTTGGAGTGTTTAGCCCCTTCACTTCGCCATACTCAAAACAATTGTTTTTAGGGAAGCACAGTTGAGCTGCTTTCCAGCACCTTGATTAACGTATTGTCCTTAAGTTGTTGTAGTAGTTTCTTATCACTTGGAAGATTACTAAATGTAGGCCTTCATTATGAAGAAAACCGCAACAGTTACATGCATGGGCTACTGAACTGAGAACAAAAATAGAGAAATTGCATGAGTAGTGCACTGATCTATTGCCAGGATTAAAAGAGAACTATGGGGTAAGGGTTTTTCCCCTGTAGTTCTCTTAAGGGTCACGGAAGGGTCACTGCTCTCTGCAGGGAGATGATCGAGAAGTAAGCGAGCTACGGTATGTGTTTGCTTCGATCTATTGAGCTGACGTGACAGTTTCATCGTCACATGTCGGCTCGAACTATGAGGATGGGTGATTTTCACTCGCCTCATAGTTCTCCTTTAAGTTCTTGCACCAAAACTCAGGAACAAGGTTTTATGAAATCTGGAGAAAAATTGAGTTCCCTGCTTTCAATTGAAATAGAAATCCTATTAGGCAACACCCCCTTTTTCCTCCAGTTTTTTTTTTCATAACCAACCCTTATGTCTCCACATGTACAGATGTAACTGAGGGTGTATTTGCTTGCAGCAAAATCGGAGATAGAGAAAACAATTCTAAAAGGTTTTCATTCCAAACAAAGCACTTCAAAAATATTTTATTTTTAAGGGGCAATTCTGATGAACAAGTCATCCTGATGAATACTTTGCACAGCATGTTTACCAGTGAAAATCTTCTGTCAAATACAACCAGGCAGGCTATAATTGACCGATGCCTTCTGACTCTCCTGTGGAAATGCAGCCTTGATTCTTTGAAAGAGTTCTTCTGCAAAATCGTTACTCTATCAGTGGATACTCTCAAAGGCAGATTAATCAAGGTAAATGTTCTTACACTATACCAAGTTGTTTTTAAGTTTTTCTCTTCATCCTTTGTTAACAAAACTGCACACCTTACTTATATCCCTAATATGTACTCTTATATAAAGCAATCACTTCAGCCTTATTAATGTTTTTTTCATAAAAGAACAATTTAGGATCATGTAGATAATTACAAACTTCTTGTTGCAATCACTTTTTAGGCAGGAGTTTTAGTTTTAAAGCATACAGCCTGAAGATCATTAATGCTGAAACTTTTTTCAGTTTTGAGGTAATATAAATCTCCCATACAAAATCGTATTTGTATGTTTATGGTTACAGACATCAGAAGCATTATTTGAAACACAGCTTACCAAGAAATTGGGATATTATAAAATGCTGGAAGTTCTTTATTCCCGTCTCTCCAGAGATGATATTTATTCCAAACAATCCGGAATAAATCATGCTTTTGAAGGATCATCTAATGTAGAAGGAAATCAACTCACTAAGACTCTAATCAAGTAAGTTCTGTAAAAAATATAACTTATATGTTGCTGCATGACATGGGTGTGTGCCAAGGATACAGAGCTCTTGATTGTCGCCCTATTATGTCAATGTGGCTGTTGGTAATCTAATGGCTGTGAGTATGAAGGTGTTTTTTTTTCCCCCTGGGTGTTACACACTGGCCATACTTTGCACACTCATTAATCCCCACACAACGTGTAGAGGACATGATTATGCTTAGAAGTAGTACTGTTAGTTTATGGGAGTGTGCCAGAGGCTGCACCAAAAAGTTTCCCCTGCAGCCCTAAATAGGTTGTCCGTGGGGAGCCTGCAATGCATTTATTTGGTAATTCAGTGGCTATCCCAAGTAAGAATACATTACAACTGCTATTGGCAGCCACAATTTTAAACTTTAGGTAGATTAAATAAGCCACAAATCAACTTTAAAAAAATGAACAGTGTTAAATATATAGTAACTTTTTTTTCTTTATACTCCCAAGATTGTGCTATGATGCATATACTGAGAACATGAGTGGTGAAAGCCAGCTCCTGGAGAAGAGGCGAGAATATCACTGTGCTGCATATAACTGTGCTATGGCAGTTGTGGCCTGCACTCAGACTGACAATAAATTCTACCAGGCGTTTCTTTTCTCAGAAAAAAAGGAAAAGGTAAACAGAATTAAGCGTATCCTTGATTGCACATTTTGAACATTTCAAATAAAACCCATACTCTATTTCTTTTATCTGCACATTTGATGGATCATAGAGGATTGGGAGGGGTGGGTGGGGGTTGAGAAACAGTACCTCGTCATAGTAAAACAATGATGTTTGTGCTTGCTGCTGCTATATAAATCTTGGACACACCCATGCCCATTATTTCCTGCTTTTGCTGTGAATGTAGTACAAGCACCTTTTTTTTTTGCCATGGTTTGCTATATTTTTCCATTGACATTAGGTGTATAATGAGGAGGATGATCATTCTACTGGATGATCATTCTATGGTACCCGTGGCTGAATTGGATGTGTTCACTGTTCGGCCAATACATTTTCACCCCACTTATGGAGCCCAGTGGTGCTTGCAGAGCCACCTGCTTCTCAAATTTCACCCAATTTAGCATGATTTGGCCTAAATGTTAGCTGTCTATGGCCAGCATTAGACCACTCGCATGTCTGTCTCTCTAACTAATACTGCCTCTAACTAGCACAGTCAGTGGGTGGCACTGTTTCCTTGGAGCTTTTGTTTCTTTTTTTTTTTTACAATTTTCCAAATTTTAAAGAAAACAATGCTCAGTTCTTTAGTTCTCTTTTGGTAAATGTCCTCCTGTAACCCAAAACTCAGCATATATAGTGGGCTAATGCCCGTACTGCAGTCAGCAAGGATCCCGACAATATTGTAGGGATCCACCCCGATACCTGACTGACATCTGGCTCTGCCCCCTCTCTGTCTGTCCCTCCAGTCTGCGCTGGATGAATACAGAAGGGAGGGGGGAATCCCTGCAGGGAGAAATGACTGACAGTCATCGCTCTCTGCAGGGAGACGATTGTGAACTGAGCGATCAGCAGTTTCTGAGTGCTCAGTTCTTGATATATAGAGTCGAAGTGTGACACCTGCAGTGTCACACATCGGCTCTAACTACAGGGGTGAGTGTATTTCATTCTTCCTATAGTTTTCCGTTAACCAGTTGCCGTCCGCCCGTTGCAAAAAAACGGACGGACAGCACAGTCGCATTGGCGGGTTGCCGTCTCCAGGCGGCATTTTTTTTCTGCTCGCGTGCGCCCCCGGGCAGATCCACTGCCCCATCTGCAGCCTGGGACCGGCTCGGGAGGGTGTCAGGAGGTAAGATGGGAGGGAGATCAGCATCTTCCTCCTTGCTGATCTCCCACCGTACTGTGAATGCAGAAGTGATGTGTATAACATCACTTCCGCATTCACCTGTCAGTCATCTGGCTGCTATAGCAAGAGAGAAGAAGCTGATGAAGCAGATCTCTGCACCGCGGACTTGAACTGGTTAAGAAATTTGTCACCGTAACAATATCATAGAAAAGGTGATTGTATTAGGAATTTGAAGATTATCACTTTAAGATTGTATTTTGGCTCATGTTTTTTTCACATTTTGTTTTTATGTTTGTTTTTAAGAATGTGCTCATATTTGAAAACATAATAGACCTTCACCGACAGTACTCTTTTCCTATAGAAGTTGAGGTAAGTGCCCATGAAAAAAAAAAATCACTAATTCATGTACGTATATAACCTTAAAATAAAACTAGGCATGTTTTTAAAAACAACCAGTTTAAGTGCCAGACTTTGGCTTGGTACAGGCCTCTTTCAATCCCTGTACAACTATGAGCGGCTGAGGCAGCATTAGGGGGTCTGTCAGATGTGCTGCAGCACATAAGTATGCTGGCTTGAAGCATTCTGATAGCGAGAGAGCAGACTGACAAAGATGAGCTAATCTGCTGTTTCCCCTTCACAGCCCATTCACAGATTGGGGGCAGGGAGGAAAGCTAGTTGTATTACTTTACTGCAATGGAAAACAAGTCAGGGCACCAACCTGGCTCTGCTGTCTGGCAGAACCGAGTTTATCTCAAGAATGAATTGGCAGAAATACAAATCCTTTGGCAGGTAAAACAGCTCTCAGAAATGTACTTGTTTAGCTGTTTGCCTGCCATTTATGTTTATTATGAACAGAGGATATTATGAACAGAGGAAACTTTGTCAAATATATAATTGAGCTGAATATTTCCCACAGAGCAGCATTTCATACGCACAGATATTAGATATAAATACTACCTGGACACCTTTTTGACACTCGCTGGTAAGCAGTAGATATATGCCCCAAAAAAAGGTTTGCAAATACCAACTATCTTACCTGTGTCAGCGCCGCTTGCTCCCGGCTGCAGAACTCCCAGCTCCCGAACGTTGTGAAAGGAGGAAGTGTGTGCGGGCGCATGCGCAGTCCAGATCACCAGAGGGGAGAGGAGGAGAGCAACACTGACACTGAATGGAGGCACCTGGGAGCGTGCACGTCGCACAGACTCCGCGGGACACATAAGTTAAGTCCTTACAGCAGCATTGGGGAAGGGGGACGACGATTATGCCTTTAATGTCACTTTAACTGTTGAGAGAAGTCTGTTTTAAATAGTATAATACGTCTGTGAAATTTTATGTAGAATTCATGCAACGTGAAAAAGTCTTTAATTTATTGTTCATTTTGGGGTGTTTTGATTATTTTTCACTCTGTGCTGTAGGTGCCAATGGAACGAAGGAAAAGGTACTTTACTATACGCAAGGAAGCAAGAGAAGCTACAAATGCAGATTCTGGTATAGTTATTACTTTCAATTGATTACCTTTTGAAAGTTGTGGGAAAGGGTATATTTTTAGTACATCTGCCGCCTAGATTCCCTGCAGCCATGGATGTTCATTATAGGATTACAAAAAGTCTTTACAGATGCAGGGAGCACAAGCTGTTGACAGTCTTTTCTTTTTTTTATCGTGTATATGGTTGTATATATTTTTTATATGAAATCCCTTATCTTTTAGATAAGGAGTGTAGGTACTCTCACAGTGGAAACAAGTACTTTTGTAATATTTTTTCCTTTTTAATATTTTGTCCCTTTCTCCTAAAGCAAACCCGTTTTTTGCCCATTCAGTTAAAAGCAGCTGCTTTGCTTTATCCCCCACCCTCCACAGCATCTACTCGCCTTTCCTTTAGTTCTCTGCTGCTCCAGTTAGCACCTGCAGCTTCAAGAAATACCTGGTATGTGTGGACATTGAGAAGCATGTGACTCACTCCATGTGACAGCGCTCCCCCCTTCAGTTCTCACTATATACAACCTTGCCTTCTGCTCCCGTTTCACAGTACTCCCAAATCCCTCCCATTTTATTTGGTATACATCTGTAGTCTTCCTTCCTCTTAGATTGTAAGCTTGTTTGGGTAGGGTACTCCTTACCTACTTCTTCTGTATGCCAATGATGCTTGTAAGTGTTACTTGTCTTGTCTAAACAATTGTACAGCGCTGCGGAATATGTTAGAACTGTATAAATAATTGTAATTATACCATTCAGTGCTGTCATAAGGAGAGTCCATATCTTTGTGTAAGCTAGGACTATAAGAGCCAAGAAAGGTATATATCTGTATATACTGCAGTAGAGGGTAGTATAAAAGTGCACCTGTTGCTTTGTTCTGCATGGAGAGCAGAGTGAATTTTCATTTTTTTCTAAATAGTTTAGGAGCTGATCTATATGAATCAGTTTTTTAACTACCTCCCTGCCAGCCGCTGTGTATACACGGCCTGCCGGGAGCTTCTTGGATGTAACTGGGCGTGTATACACCGTGCGGGGCGCGTGAGCGGGAAATCCCCGCTATTTGAAAAGAGGCAGCGATGCCCGTTAATATACAAGCGATCCGCCGGCTAATCTAAACACCTGGTCTTCAAGCAGTTAATAACAGTTGCACATCACCTAATGTAACTTAATCGCTGATTATTTTTGTATAGCAGTACTGAAAATGGATAAATGTCTATTGAAAGAAAAATAGTATCATTCAGTATATCAATATGTGTTGGTATAGAAGTTGATGCTGTAAAATATGATGTGTCAATTTCTCTTCCTTTCCCTCTAAAGATGAGCCCCAGTACTTATCTTCACAGTCATATATGGCAGATAGCAGCCTGAGTGAAGAAATGAGCCAGTTTGATTTCTCTACTGGAGTCCAGAGTTTTTCCTACAGTTCACAGGATCCAATTAAATCTCAGAGACGTAACAGAAGGAAGGTACAAATGAATATATAATGAAATGATTTAGGGAAGGGCTTAACCTAACATTTCCTTTGATACATTATATATTGAAAGTTTTAGATATCACAAAGGAGATGGATCAAAATGTATTCAGTTTTTTGGGGAACCTCTGTCATGCTGATTTTAGTTCTGAGCTTTTTTATATAGTATTTAGCATAGTATTGCATGAATGGCTCTTCCTATGGATGCCTAAACTGCCACATAAACTTCCCACAACCTGTTCCTTCCTAAAATTCCCGAAAGTGCGACTACCACTTTAATGTAACATACCGCATAGCTCTTCAAATTGAACAATTGTACATTGTCAGTTTCATGGGAAGATATTACATTAATGTATGCGCTATACTCTCATATGCATGCTTTGTTGTAGATTGTTAGGGTTCCTTAGGAAAGTGACTCTAAAGGCACTCAAACCCACGCCTCCAGGTAGGACTTAAGATTTCCCGGGATTCGATCGTGCTGCCTTCTTCAGACAAGTACTTGGGAATAAAGAGTCCCACCAAATTGTGTATTCACTCTATATAAGGTTATATGTGAAACTAAAAGGGGGGTCGCGGAGCACAGACCAATAAAATTCAGACATTAACTATATATAACCCAGAAACAGGCAAATTAAATGAATCACCCTTTCAATCTAGTCTGATAATTTGACAAATAAATCGTAACATTTTGTCTTTTTAGGAACTAAGCTCAGAAGCTCAGGCATCAGATGATGTCATGGAGTTTGAAATGGATGAACTGAATCTGCATGAATGTATGACATCTATGTCTGGACTGATTAAACACATGCAGCAAAATGCAATCACACCAAAAGTTGAGGAGGTTTGTATGCCTATCTAAACGTACATTTTAAAATCGCTTCCAATTGCTCCTGCTTTATTTTGTTGCCTGTTTGCAGGGAGTCGCTCCAGAAGACCTGCCCCCATGGATGAAATATTTGCATACCAAGCTTGGAAATCCATCCACCCCACTGAACATTCGTCTTTTTATTTCTAAGCTTATCGTGAACAATGAAGAGGTAGGCTACTTTCACTTTTTTACATTTTTATATCTTTAACACTTTTATGTGGCAGAGAACCATGGGAAGACAGCTGTATGTCCCTAAGCAATACTAGATTGCATGGTTGCATAATATAATGGTTGTGTTTAGGGCATGCGTAATGCAATACGTTTGCATTTATGAAATCATTGGGTAACCAATATGCATAAAATTGAATTTTATGATACCAGCAACTACCTGTCAAATAACAGTCTTTGTAAATTTAGGTTTTTCGACCCTATGCAAAGTTTTGGATTAGCCCCTTATTGCAGCTGATTGTGTCTGGAAACAATGGTGGAAAAGGGATTCATTACATGGTGGTAGAGACAGTTGTGACCCTTCTGTCTTGGTCGAGCTTTGCAACACCAACAGTAAGTAAATTCATGCAATAGTTTGCAATGATTCTGAACCTTAAAAGATGTTTCCAAGACTTACTTTTTATTATTTTAGACTCTATGCACAGTAAAGGTCATGTATGATGCTGTTTTGTTTGTTTCTTAGGGGCTTGCAAAGGATGAGATCCTGGCTAACAGATTGCTTGAATTCTTGATGACACATGCGTTTCATGAAAAGAAAGCAGTGTACAGGCACAACCTCGAGATCATTAAAACAGTCCTGGAATGCTGGAAGGATTGTCTTTCTATTCCATACAAGTATGTGTGGAAAGTTTTCGCACATTTAATTCTATTTGCCTCATAGTTTAAAAGTAGTTTTGAAAAGTTATTTTACATTTAATGTATTCTGTGTGATTTTAACAGGTTAATATACAGTGGTTTTTCTGGCACTGACCCCAACAAGAAAGATAACTCTGTGGGAATTCAGTTATTAGGTTTAGCTGTGGCTAATAACTTTCCTCCATATGACCCAAAATGTGAAATCGATTATGACCGGTGAGTTATGTATGTCCTAATGGAGATATTGCACTGATGGTTTAAAATGTAGTCCTTTCATGAGATGTTATGCCTAATCTACTGGCCAGTATTTAGGAAAGTCATTGTTTAATAATGGTCTCTCCTCTCTAGGTACTTTAAAGCACTAATCAACAATCTAACATTTACAAGATTTAAAGAGGTTTATGCGGCAGCGGCAGAAGTCCTGGGACATGTCCTTCGTTACATTGCTGAGAAAGAGAAAGTATGTGTACTAGTTTAACACAGAATTAGAGGTGCTTATATTCCTTAACTCAGGGATAACTAAAAGTCACATTAAACTTACGAGTTAAATCTTAAAAATACATTCAAGTCCCTTAACTATTAAGCAAAATGTAACCTGAATAGAGTGCTAGAAGCAGTTTTTTTATGCTATTGATATTAGGAACTTATGATAACATACTGAAAAACTGGAACATAATTGTGTTCTGTAGTTGCTCAAAATACTAATTTGCAACATATGTCCATCTATGTACATTTAAGACCGAGGCACTGACATGAATGAATACTTCCCAGGGTTTCCCTTTGCATCATGCAGTTTTAAACCTTAAATACAAAATAAATATTTTACTGGCATTAGTCATAATTTTCATTTATTTTATTACAAGAGCATAGAAGGCCCTGTGTTTGACTACGTGGTGGAAAAACTAAAACAGCATCATGCAAGCAATAAAGAAGACAAGTTCATAATGTGTTTGAACAAAGTAGTGAAGAATTTCCCCATATTTGCTGACAGGTAAGGCGTTTTACTTACTACAGAAGTCTAATATGATACCGGACTGGTTACATTTCTTGTTTTTTACAGGTTTATGGCCATTGTTCTTTTCTTGCTACCAAAACTTCACGGAGTTCTGAAGACACAGTGTCTGGAGATAATAATGTTCAGGGCTGAAGAAATACCAGACCTTTATATTGAGCTAAAAAATAAAGACTTCAAACAGATTATGAGCAACCGGTGAGAGAGATTAGATTCTATTACAACCTTCTGTATTCGGTCCTGCATTGTGAAATTTTCTTGACAGAAGTATCTCTACAGGATGGGAATGATTGTCTGCATGTGACGGCTATAAAAATAATTTCTGTGGGTTTTTACTATTTGTCTTATCACTTACTTAAACATATGTATATATCTACCTGCTTATATTGCATGCACACTTCGGCAAGGAGGCATCAGTGTTCCATCTATCAATATGGGTGCTTTGTCGCACCCATATTGATGTTGCAATATGGGTGCTGAGACGCCGCAGTATGGCTCGCGGTATACTGAGACGCTGAAGCGGATCCCGGCACAATTGTGCAGCGTGACTGACAGCTGGCTCTGCCTATCTAGAGGCAGAGCCAGCTGTGCCCCCCCCCCCCCCCCCCCCGCCAGTCAGCGCTGGCGGATCGGAGGGGGGAATCCAGCCCCTCCGCTGTCACGGCAGAGAGCTGTGACAGAATCTAGAGGTGAGCGAACGCCGGTATGTGTTCGCTCACCTCCCGATCTACTGAGCCGACCTGTGACAGTCTCATTGTCACAGGTCGGCTAGAACTATGAGGTGAGTGAAAAGCACTCACCTCATAGTTCTCCTTTAAGCCATATCACCACGCGTGTAGAGAAGAAATCATTATATGCATGTGCATTGTGGATGGAGTATCCACACAGTAGTGACCGCTGCTACCGTGCCTCACCACTCTGCAGACCCCCAACTTTTAACACTCTGATCTGCACTCTGTCATCCTGGGCACATTTGCTTACAACTCTGCTGCATGCCTTCTTCAGCACTTATTACTCGACTTTGCCACACACACACTTTCCCTCACTTCCTCACTACTCTTCCCTGTGCACCAACCTCTGCCTTTACCACCCCACCCCCCACACCTCTGCCCATCTACCCCTGCCTCTTCCACTCTTCCCCACCTGGCCCACCCACCCCTGCCTTTACCACTTTAGCTCCCAAGTCCATTTGTCCCTGCCTGTACCACTCTTTCCCCTACTGCCTGCCCACACCACTATTTCTCACCCTACCCTGCCTTCACCACTCTTTCCCTCCTGCCCACCCACCCCTTCCTTGCCTTTACCACTCACTCTCACCCTCCCCCTGCCTTCACCACTCTCAAAAGCTACACTTCCTTATGTAATTGTGCTGCTCAGTACTTCAAGAAATGATTTGTGGCCATTTATTCTGGTCCAAGATTGTAAATTGCAGTTGCCACTGTGATGTTAATTACCAAAGTGCTATAATCTTCGTAATTAAATTAAATGCAGCCCCCTTTAGGAGTATTCTACGGAGTTAATCCGACTGGTTTCACTTGAGTTTTTCATGCTTGCGTTAGATGTTAACAAAAAACCCCACACGTTTGAAAAGTATTGTCAGAGTGGCAGTACTTTGTCTCTGTGCAGTAGGTGCTGTACTTTGTCCTGTGCATCAGCATTTTTGCCAACTGCCTTCAAGACTTTGTCTCGGATTGCCAAGATGTTCTAAAGCTATTGTTTAACCCCTTTGTGACTGACGTACAGTTTATGTCGCCAGCATTGGGGCTGTTTAAACAGACTCCGCCGGGAACAAAATAAAAACAATGAAGCGCCACGGACGATCAATCCCCGGTGTGAAATCCTCTCAGGCACACTGCAGGACGCTGCCCCAAAGAAGCCGGGAGAGCTGAGAATCTAGAAAGTAAGCACAAAAGGGGCGCCTTCCTGGTGCAGATCAATTTTATTTCAGTAGATGAAAGTGAAAAACCGAATGGTACTCACAAAACATGAAAATCACACAGCCATGGGATGAGAGCTGACAGGCAGTAAGATGTCCACTCGGCAATGCCAATGTGTGGTGCCGTTAACGCGTTTCCGGGGCACGCTGTTGGCTGTTCTGATGAAGGGGGCGTGCCCCGGAAACGCGTGGCTGTGTGATTTTCATGTTTTGTGAGTACCATTCGGTTTTTCACTTTCATCTACTGAAATAAAATTGATCTGCACCAGGAAGGCGCCCCTTTTGTGCTTACTTTCTAGAATGAGAGCAATAATTTTAGGGCCAGTATTTCGGGGTATCTCAAAATTGATGACCTGTGGGGGCTTTTAAAGCGTCTTTTATGGACTTTTTGGGGTACTGCAGTTTTTTGCGGTTTCAGGGATGCACGCAATTTGTAAACTGGGCATGTTGGGTATCGTTGTACTTGTTGTAACCTCATCTTTTATATTTCATTAAAAAAAATGGGTATTTTGTTGTGTTTTGGGGCATTTAATTAAATTTGTCAATAAATTTTGGGGTTTAATAAGGAGTTGCGCTAATATTGCGCAACATAACAATTTGCAACAACCACCATTTTATTCTATAGGGTCTTGGCATTCAGAAAATATATAATGTTTGGGGCTTTTAAGTAATTTCCAGGCCTAAAATGTGGAATATAACATGGGTGCAAAAAAATGACAAAAAAGGCTTCAATCATGAAGGGGTTAATTGCACACTTTTGTGTTACCCATATAAACTGGTATTTGTTAGTGCTAAGCCATTAACTTTTTTTTTTTTGTCCTTCCCAATTTCAGAGATGATGAAAGGCAGCGGGTATCTCTAGATATCATTTATAAGATGTTATCCAAACTGAAACCTGCAGAGCTGCGAGAACTATTGCCTTCTGTGATTGCATTTAGCTCACACAATTTTCCTGTTTGTCGTGAACGGATGTATGACATTCTCATGTGGGTTTACGATAACTACAGGTAAGAACCTACGATTGGCTCTTTGCATACATTTTCTTAAAAAGATCTTCACATCAGGGCAGGTTAGAGACCCTGTTGCCAGACCTTTACATATTTATGTATGTTATTTACCTGTTAAATTCTTCCTTGTGTAGAAATGTAAAAGCCCTGGGGCTTGCAGTTGGCTGCGTGGATCTTGGATGTAATGTCAGCAACCCCAGCACACTCAGAGCTGTAGCTGCACTTACACGCTAGTAATCTCATTTGATCCTCCCCCAGCAGCTACATAAAAGGTAAAAGGAAGGGGTGGAGTAGCTGGCCCAGCACAGATAGTATTTAGAAACTCCCAGAAGAGGAGAGGGCTATGACATGCAAGGAGGGAAGGGACTGTCCTAGAGAATTGAATAGAAATTTTTTTTATGTTACGAAACATTTATTATTACCCAATTTTTTGGTAAAATGTACAATATGGGGTCACATTGGGTAAACAGATACCAAACATGTCGAGCCTTAAATATGCATGCGCCCTTGAAATCACAAAAAACTACCATACCCAAAATTGGCCATAGGTGATGCTTTATAGGCTTTTACTGCTCATTTTCTTAGTGTTAACAGTAATTGAGGGCCCTATAATTATTGCTCTCACTCCAATGTTTGCACTGATATGTAACATGCGTGGCATAATTTGTAAATGCATGTTTCTATGTGGGGACAGGGTACTTAAAAAATATATTTAGCTTTTTGTTATATGTGACTTATTTTTGCAACTTTTTTTTTTTTTTTACACTTTATTGCCATCACATAGGAGGCTTGTTAGCTAGCACCCTATGTGATTGCACTTATACAGTGACAGGTCCTTTTTATGGATACATCTGGGGTCTATTGGATCCCTAATATCACCTATGGACTTCCTTAGAAGCTGATGAAGCAGCGATCTGCTTCACCAGCTTCTTCTATGGCTACAGCAGTGTGAGTGACACCAGAAGTCATGTAATATACAAACTTCTGGGTCCAGTGATTGGAGCGGAGATCAGCTGCTGGGAGTTTGCTGATATCCCTCCGCTCTTAAGGTGCCCATACACTGCACGATTTTCGTACGAGAATCGCGGGAAATCCCGCGATCGTACGATATTCGTGCAGTGTATGGAAGGCGTGCGACCGTTTCTACTGTACGGTCGCACGTCTTCCGTTAGTGGCCTGCTTGTGCGACAACTGCCGAATGGGCCGATTTGCAGTGATCGGAAGCCCGCCCCTCAGCTTGGTGGACTTTTGAGGATCGCAAGTACGATCTGCCTGTCCAAGATTTGCAGATCGTACAAGCTTTTAATAAGCTTACGACCACCGCAAGACAAAAGTCTTGCGATGGTCGTGAGGTGTATGGGCACCTTTAGAGTACAGACCCACTGTGCCAGTACCAGACTCATACGGGGGACAGCGGAGCCCATGATAGCTGGCAGCGGTAGCGAATGCACGCTACCACACAACATACAAGCGATCGGGTGGCTCTATAAAGCTTGTTTGTAAACAGCCTATGCTGACTATTTAAAATGCTTACAGCTTCCCGCTTGTGCGCGCGCGCGCAAGCGGGAACTGGAAAAGGACATTTACAAACATCCACCCAGTCCTAAGCATCCGCTATCCGGCCGTTTATTTACAATCAGCCGGACGTCAAAGGATTAAATATATATAATGTTCCCAGGGCACTATGGGCTGCCCAAAGAGACAGACAGATACAGTGGTTATTTATTTTCAAGATCAATGGCTCTCTTTGAAAACTTGACTGAAGTTGCATGGATGGAGAGTAGGGCTGCAACAACTAATCAACATAATCGATTATAATCGATTATTGAAAAAGTTGTCAACTTTTTCAATAATCGATTAATCGGCTTCCGATTGGTTGGCCCTGTTCACGGCTCCACACACGCTGCACGCCACACCTCCTCCCCACCTCACGCTTGCCGCTGCCATGCCCGCCCGCATCCACACCTCCTCCCGCCTCACGCTCAGTGCTCGCCCAAATCCACGATCGGCACAGGTGCGCGGGGAGAAGAAGTAAGGAGGAGCAGGCGTGAGGGAATGACAGCCGCCGCCAATAGGCCCGATCTCAGAAACAAGTTGCTAGAAGACTGCTCAGGTAAGCCTGCACTTTCCCACACATGGTGCTCTATAATGTATTGCTGGGATTTGTATTCCTCTATACCTGATGGTACATTGTGATGTATATTAGATCGGCTATAGAGGAATACAAATCCCAGCAATACATTGTACACTGTATGTATAATGTATTGCTGGGATTTGTTGTATTCCTTTGTAGCTGGTGGTATTCTGCATTGCGCTGTATGGAGGACTACAAATCAAGGAATAATATATTATACAGCGCAATGCGGAATACCACCAGCTATAGACGAGTACAACAAATCCCAGCAATAATACATTATACAGCGCAATGCAGAATACCACTAGCTATAGAGGACTACAACACCCAGCAATAGTACATTATACAGCACAATGCAGAATACTACCAGCTATAATGTACTATTGCTGGGATTTGTTGTACTCCTCTATAACTGGTGGTATTCTGCATTGTGCTGTATAATGTACTATTGCTGGGTTTTGTAGTCCTTAATAGGCGGTGCCATTCTACATTAATTGCTGTATAATTTTACACTTTTCATTTCACTATATTGCACACCACACTTTTTTTTCCTTTTCTTTACTTCCACCGCTCCAAGCTTGCTCCTGTGATGGACTACAATCTCAATACAAACTAGTAGTCCATCACTGGAGCCATTTTTTAAAATGTATTTAATTTTTTTATCCGATTAACCGATTAATCGAACTTAATAATCGTCCAACTAATCGATTTTGAAAATAATCGTTAGCTGCAGCTCTAATGGAGAGGTGACTAATCACTGCTCCTATTCATTTATTTGTGTGTAAATTTTAAGTTTGAACTGTTAGTCTTAATATAGACCGGAATACATAAAACTGAGGCCACATGCTGGCTAGAATAACAATGCATAATATTAATATGCAATGTTTCACCTTTACTTGACTAAAAAACTATTTGTTTCAAATTCTGACCCTAATAAAGAAAGGAAATAAATACAAAACCATTCTATATACCCTTAAACAGTGGTGCGGTGGATTTATTGACCTGAGTGTGTATTTGCACGCAGACTGTATATAGAGTTTAATTTCCTTATAAAGGTCAGAGTATGGCAATAGTTGCTATGGTATTTGGAGGTACTTGAGCAATTTGAAAAAATCTTGCTACAAACAGTCGTGTTTTAAATGTATTAAAATATGCTCAACTCCATTCTTTGTCATGCTCCAGAGATCCAGAAAGCCAGTTAGATAACGATTCACATAATGTTTTCAACATGGTTAAAGAGGCATTACTGGAAGGACTGGTGGATGGAAATGCTGAACTCCAGTAAGTTTAATTCTTTGTTGCACTACTCCTTATCTATACACATAAATTGCTGTATTTCTGTTGTATAGTCAAAACCTTTTTTTAATTACATTTTGGATAAAGTGGGGAAGACCACCTTTTTATTGCTGTCTTCGTACCCATTTTGCCCATTGTCTCCAAGAAAGAAAGTGAAGGACATTCAAAATTGGGAACGTTCAAAATCAGAGGTATGGGAAAACCTCCCAATGGGGCTGCCTGTTCTATGGACAACTGTCTAATAGGGGAATTCCCCATGCTTTGGGAGATTTCTCCCAACTTCATCTTGTGTTTTAGGGACAGAAGGTGAAGGGAAATGTCTCCAATGGTACACAGATGGCAAAACATGAACTGCCAGGACGTTTAACCCTTCTATACTCTATCCAAATCTAACAATACATATGCTTTAAACCAGATTTGCATCCACACATTGTTACATCCTATAATTAAAGCTAGGTATGCACCGATACCACTTTTTTAAGACCGAGTACCGATACTTTTGATCAAGTACTCGCAGATACCAATTACCGATACTTTTTCTTAAAAGGACAGGTCACATTTTTTCTAAAGTAATACAAACTAATGCTTTAAGGTCACTTTCTTAATATTATGATTCATGAGATGACGAGGGAGCATGACGCCGGCTTCCCGGCCAATCAGAATCCCGGGCGCTGCGTCATTACACGGCGCCTGGCTTCCGGATTTGCTAGCTTCCTGACCAATCGGGAAGCCGGGCAGCGCGTCATTGCACGCTACCCGGCTTCCTGATTGGCCGGGAAGTCGGCTCCATGCTCTCTCATAACAAGTGACAAGAGAGCATGGAGCCGTTTCCTGGCCAATCAGGAAACCGGGCAGCGTGTAATGATGCTAGTATCAGTGCATCCCTAATTAAAGCCATCCAAATTTTCACTTATTTGGATTTTTTTAATTTTTTTCCCCCTTAGAAACAGTAATTTTTTTAAAATTAAAATGTATGTGGGTTTACCAGCCCTGCTAGTCATTCTAGTCATATGCATGTCACAGTATACATTGACTTTAATTCTGGAATGATTTACCAGGACTACCAGGAAGTAGGGCTGCATCTAAAGATTATTTTCATCAGAATTCATTTGTTAGCCGCTAATTTTTTTGATGGGATAAAAAAATTAAATAAATAGCCTTAATTTTAAATAAAATGCACATAAGCGGTGTTACAAACAAAGTTTACTTCAGAATAAAACTGCATGCACAATGTTTTGCAGTCGCACTGCACTGGAATGCACAGCATTGCAGTACTGCGAGTTCCAGTGCTGGCTTTCACACTCGGAGGCACGTTTGGGATGGCACTGCAACGCACCTCCCGCATTAGAATTTGTCAGGCCGAAACCGAAAATGACTTTTTCTTTCCTACCTTTTGATAATTTTTTTTAACAATAATTGTATTGTAAGCACATGGCACTTGAATAGCTTCAGCCAGGGAATGACAGCTGCCAGTGGCAAGATTCCACAGGTGCCAGCTGAATGTAAATACAGCAGGTAGTGCGCTGGTGCAATAGCATGCTGGCTAATGCACCCGCCCACTGCTTGCTGTGCCATCCTCTCTCCGTGAGGGAGAGAGATAGGGGATCCAACCAACTAATCTATAATGAGAATAGTTGACAACTATTCTCATTATCTATTAATCGATTAGTTGGTTGGAGCCCTACAAGGAAGCCATGTTTGGTTTGACTGCCTTGTTTTTTTTAATCCTTTTTCCACAACTGTAGATTATGTCTTACAGAAACAAAACTTGTTTTTCTTAAATCTGTGTCTGCTGTGTTGTCATGTCAAATAGGAACGTAGGAGCGTACTATATTTTTGGTACATCAGCAGTTATCTTTAAAGGGATAAAACCTGGGGAAATGTGCATTTTTTTAATTTTGCTCTGGCACAAGTTTTAAAAATATGAACAGTTCCAACGGAATGTTTTCTTTTTTTTTTTTTTTTTGCCCTTATCACAGGCTTATTGTCAGGAATTTTTGGAGCAATGAAACTCGGTTACCAACTGGCACAATGGATCGTATGTTAGCTGTGCTTAGCTCTTTATATTCCACAAAGATTGAAAAGCACTTTTTAAGCCTATCCACCAACTTGCTTCTCGAAATGACCAGCAGGAGTCCAGATTATGTCAGGCAGATGTTTGAGCATCCCCTGTCAGAATGCAAGTTTCAGGTAAAATATGCAGCAATGTGTCTGAATTTCAGCTATGAAATAAATTTCAGTAACATTTAAGTATTTCATTAACCATTCTGTTATAGGATTACACTGTTGAATCCAACTGGCGCTATCGCAGTACTGTTCTCACACCAATGTTTGTGGAAACTCAGGCTTCTCAAAGCAGCTACAGGTCTAGAACACAAGGATCCTTGTCCGAGGCAGAGCTTGGGGCAGCCCAACTGAGAGCCACTCAGCAACACTATCAGTTTACACCCACACAGAATATAGGTATGTGATGTAAAGTGCAAAATATTTTTTTAAAGAGATAACTGGGATGATTTGGTATAGTGTTTGGGACACTTTCTGGTAGTACAGCCCCTTTAAAAAGTCCTGTCCTAATTAATGAAAGCTTTACAACAGTTTTGTAAATAGTTCCAACATGTGCAAAAGATTTAGGCAGTTCTTGTTGACCGATTTAATTCCGCTTCGCTACCTCTGAAGTATCGAAGCAGAATAGCCAAGCCGACCGTTCAGCAATTCACTCTCTGCTGTTCGGCCCCTTGGAGAATATGGGTGAGCAGCAGTGAAGGAACTGCCAAACGTTTGCCTCAGCCGAACAAGATATTGCATCAGCGGAGGCGAACGGCCTCTTCCCATTGGTTCAGCCGAACGTGCTGAGGCTTTTCAGCCGAGCCAAAGAAAGGTGAAGTGAGCCGAACGCAACTGATATATGGCTCAAAATAGCTGCAGGGAATAGCCGAAGCGGCTTTGGCTGCCTTCGGTTTGGCTCTGGTGTTCATTCAGCTGCCTTAGACAGCTTGGTGAATAACCCCCTTGGTCTGACTCATCAGTGGTTTTACAGGTGCAGACTGTATCTTTCCATTGGGAGCTCCGCTCCATCACTACAGCTTTTTATTTAAGGAGATTTTATTTCCTGTCTGCAGTATTATGGCCACACTGACATAACTCTGCAAAACACAACACCTGTAATGTGTTTTTTATTCATTCTCCTGCAATCAGACTTTCAGTTGTATTGCCAATAGTATTTAGAATACTTGCGAGCAAGTTTGTTTTAACCCCATCAAATGCCAAAACGTTGACAGTTCTCGGACTGCCCTTTTTTAAACTCCAGATGTCAATCATCATTGGAATTGCCATACAGTTGAATTACCACCCTTGGCTTATATTTTGTTTGGCTTCAATTATATCTCTGGCTAACAAATGTGGAGTTGATCTGCATATGTATAAGGGGGCCAAGCTGTTTGCTGGGATCTACCTCTGATCCATGGGTCATTACATTCCTTGTTTTTCCCCCCTTTTCTTTCAAATCTGTCACTAAGATATTGGATTTACCTAGTTCCTGTCGGGATCTCTCCATGCATCTGTTTTTCAATGTAGACTTTATGCAAACTGATTTTGGTCTGTGACTGTTATGCCCACATCTGAGAGATTGCTTTTCTTCTTATTGCAGAAGTCAGGTTTACCCTTGAAATTAGTGACACAATGGCTCCTTCTTGTGATTGTACCTTGTCGAACCATGTGTGGACAAATAACTGACATTTTTACTATGTGTACACTTGCCTTGGTGAGCAGAGGAGCCTGGGTGCTGCTGGGGGTGGTCCTTGTGGCTCTTGCAGTGCAAATCTGTCACAGTCTGGTTTAGGAGCTCTTTGATGTATGTAGTGCTTTACCAGGGTCTTAGCAGGTGCACGCTCTGACTGGGGATGGCACGTTTTTGCCTGTTAGGGTTTTCTCCCTGTTTGTACACACTTGCTGGTTGCTGGCACAGGGGAAATGGCAAACTAGCGGTTGGCCAGTTGGACGAATGGGGACAAGACCCCATTACAAATCTGTGTGTCCGCGCCTTAGGCTCTCTTTTGACCTTTGACTCTCACTTCCACTATGGAAGGCTTTGCATCCTTTATGGGCACTGTCAGTATCAATTAAATGGTGGATGGGTGAGAATGTCTCTGGAAAGGTTTGTGCACCTGGCTTGCATCTATCTACCATACCAGTGACATTGACAGTGCACCTGACTGCCCACTACAGGCACTGTCAGTGGAATGGTGGATAGGTGGGAGCCAGGTGCAACCACCAATCATTTCAGTTACACTGTGTGCATACAAATACATACATAAATATATATATATAAACACCCCTCTGGTGGCAATGCCGTTCTCCAGGAAATCGTGGTGGCAGCAGCAGCATACAAGAACGCTGGGGGTGCCTCTTCGTCCTCCTCCTCCCAGTGCTGGGACAAGGTCATCTGGTGCCCAGGGCAAAAGATGTCAAACCCCACCCCACACACACATTGGTATCAGTGGGGACAAAAAAATAACCCCCAGCATTGGTGTCAGTGGATGCAATATTAACCCCCAACATTGGTGACTGTGGACGTAATAATAAACTCCAACATTGGTGTCAGTGTACCCAATAATAACCCCAGCATAGGTGTCAGTGGGCGCAAAATTAACCCCCAACATTGTTGCCAGTGGACCATTCAATAAACCCTGACAGTGGCTGCCTCATTATAGGGACAGTCCTGCAGCTTACTAGCATTTCAGAAGTGATCAGCAATGCCAGATGACTTATTTCTACTCTTTCATTTTGGTTTATCTGAATCATTTTCACCCTTTGTTGCTAAAATCTGCAGATCTGTTACTTGTCCAACTTATTACTTATCAGCCTGCCAGAATGGCATATTGTTGTTTTTCTTCCATGATGACTTAATATTTAGTAACATAATACAAATATGAATGCATACAAATATTGATACATATATAATAATGTCAAATCTGTGGAGGTATAACAATAATGAGATTTTAATTTTGCACTTTATTTAGGTGGCAGAAGTTCCTATAACTGGCTGACTGGAAGTAGCATGGACACGCTTGCAGATTACACCATAGACTCTTCAGAGTCTGTGTCCTCAGGATTACTCTTTACAAGCAGACGGACTGACAAAACACGTAGGGGCCCTTTAAAACCCCTGGGGCCTAACTTTGGAAAACAGAGACTGGGGCTTCCTGGAGATAAAACAGACAGCAAAGCCGAAGGTGAAAGCGCTAACTGTATACTGTTTGTAATCTCTGTGTTGTAAATTACACATAGGATTGTAGTCCAAAGATTTATACTTTTTATTGACACAAAGCCCATTCTAAGCAAAACTTTTTTTTTTAAAGTTATAGCTGGACTTGGGAAGAGTAAATACTTCTGTCAAGTTTTTGTTGTCAGTGACCTCATTGGGGAGATTTCACCTCTCTTCCAGTTTGTTACAGCCTGTGATGACAGGACAAGAGAGCGGTTGCTGCCTGGACAGGAAGACAGAGGAAGACATTAATAATAACCTGACAGAAGTTCTAAGTCCCAGTTGTCCCAACTGAGATATCCCATCACTTCCTGTCTCCACAGAAAGTGGGGGCAAATCTCAATGGAGAATGAAACTTGAGGTTTCTATTTCTGAGAAAGGTTGTATCCCTTTACCAATCTGTTCAAAACCTAAAAGGAAAAAAAGTTTGGGCTAGATTTTGGCGTTAAGCAATGTTAGGAATATCGGAGTGTTTGCTTTGCATGTTATCACATTTGTGGATTTACATATGTTCTGAATTCATAGGTGATCATAAATAATATGACACCTAGGCGCATGGATCAGGACAATTAAGCAGCCCATAGACGTTGACAGCTGTAGAATCAAGCTACTTTTTGACTGGATAAGGAAATGCTTTCATGCCTGTCAGTTGACAGCTGTGGAGGATTACGTTGATCAGGAAATCCAGAGATCTGTTCTAATTGATGATATTCTCCACTGAGATGTGCCAATGATAGTAGTTTCTGCCTGTACCACTCTCTTCTGATTATCAAATACAGTAGATATATCCTGATTATCAGAGTATATACAAGGGCTAGCAAAAGTATTCACCCACTTGGCATTTTTCCCTATTTTTTTTCCCTTACCAGCTGGAATTAAAAATAGATTATTTTTTTTTGGGGGGGGGGTTGTATCATTTGATTTACAAAGCTTGCCTACCACTTTGAAGATGCAAAATATTTTTTATTGTTATTCAAACAAGAAATAAGAAAAAAACTGAAAATTTTAGTGTGCATAACTATTCACCCCCCAAAGTCAATACTTTGTGGAGCCACCTGTTGCAGAAGTTACAGCTGAAAGTCTCTTGGGGTATGTCTTTATAAGCTTGGCACACTGAGATTTTTGGCCATTCTTCAAGTCAAAAACTGCTCCAGCTCCTTCAAGTTGGATGGGCTTCGCTGGTGTAGAGCAGTCTGTAAGTCATGCCACAGATTCTCAATTGGATTGAGGTCTAAGCTTTGACTAGGCCATTCCAAGACATTTAAATGTTTCCCTTTAAACCACTCGAGCGTTGCTTTAGCAGTATGTGTACGGTCATTGCCCTGCTTAGAAGATGAACCTCCATCCCAGTCTCAAATCCAGGCAGACTGAAACAGGTTTGCCTCAAGAATTTATAACTAGCCTTTGTAGCAAGGTGCATGCACATGGAAAGGATTACAACAATACAAAACAGAAGTTTCCCAGCACACTTACCGGCTAGCCTGCAACAAAATGTATTTTCTGTGTTTGGTGTGGGGATGTACTGGGAACCCCAGCATGCATTTTGGATTGCCGGGCCTCCAGTGCGTCCCTGAGCCTTTAAAGAAGGAGTGGGCTCCCTGCAGGCATACCTGCATTCAATGTATCAGTGTGGCTCCACATTTTTTGCAAAAAGTTGTGCAACTAAACTCGGATTTTAACGCATACTGTGAGGGCTTGTTCACATGATGTCCGGATTCTGTCCGGACCAGAACCGTCCGCTCCTGCACCCAAAATGCATCCCAATGTCTCCTTATGTGTTTTATGGGCTACAGTTCTCACCAGCGCAGTCCGTTCCGGTCCGGACAGAAAAAATACTGCATGTCACATTTTCTCCGGCACGAACGCGTCGAAAAGGTGCTGAAAACGCAACACACTGCAGCTAACACACTAACAGCCCCACTCTAAAAAAAAAAAAAAACATTGAAAAAAATATATATTTTTTTTTAACTGGAACGCGGTAAAAACATGTCAAAAACGCACTGCACGCATAGCACCGCGTCTGCAGATCTGCTCCAGATCTGGCCTAGAAAATGGTGTGAACAAGCCCTTAGACACGACAAATTGTTGTGTTGCAGAGTAGCCTGTAAGTGTGCTGGGAAACTTCTGTGTTTTGCATTACCTCAATAATTTCCCTGCATTTAACACCATCCATCATTCCTTCAATTCTGACCAGTTTGCAAGTCCTTGTCGATGAAAAACATCCCCACAGTATGATGCTGCCACCACCATGGTGTTCTTGGGGTGATGAGAGGTTTTGGGTTTGCGCCAGACCTAGCGTTTTCCTTGAAGGCCAAAACGCTAAATTTAAGTCTCATCTGACCAGAGTACCTTCTTCAATATGTTTGGGGAGTCTCCCACATGCCTTTTGGCGAACAGCATACATGTTTGCTTATTTTTTTTGTAAGCAGTGGCTTTTTCCTCGTCACTCTTCCATGAATGGCAGCTCTGTGGAGTGTACGGCTTAAAGTGGTCCTATGGACAAATCCTCCAATCTCTGTGGAGTTTTGCAGCTCCCTCAGGGTTATCTTTGGTGCCTCTCTGATTAATGTCCTCCTTGCCTGGACCATGAGTTTTGGTGAGTGACCCTCTCTTTGTTGTTGTGGTGCCATATTCTTTCCATGTTTTAATAATGGATTCAATTGTGCTCCATGGGATGTTCAAAGTTTCTGACCTGTTTGTAGAGTTCCTTGGTCTGCATAGTGCCGCTTGGTTGGTGGTGCTCCTTGCTCACTGATGTTGCAGATTATGTGGCCTTTCAGAACAGTGTATATATACTGAGATCATGTGACACTTAGATTGCTCACAGGTGGTCTCTATTTAGCTAATTATGTGACTTCTGAAGGTAATTTGTTGCATCAGATCTTATGTAGGGGATTCATAGCAAAGGGGGTGAATTAATATGCACGCACCACTTTTCCGGTTTTTATTTTTTATAATGTATAAAAACAAATTATTTTCTTGATTTCCTGTTCACCATTTTGGACTAGTTTGTGTACGTCCATTACATGTAATCCAAATAAAAATCCATTTAAATTCCAAGTAGTAATGCAAAAAATGTGTGGCATTAAAAGTAATGCCAAGGGGGTAAATACTTTTGCAAGCCACTGTACGGTTATAGGTCAGGGTTACCCATTCTACAACCAACAATCTTGTTGGTTCTGCTGAAAAATCAGAGAAAATAGGATTTTTTGCACTCACTACAAACTAATTTCCTCACTCTTAATTCATTTTGGCATGGGAGGCAGATTTCAGTCTCATGTGTTTTTTTGTTTTGTTTTTTTTTATGCCTTTTTTTTCTTGTAGGCCTTTAAATTGTATGTTTTTAATTCTGGATTTACCTGCTAGGAATTGTGTAAGTAACCACTCGTATATAAAAGGGGATTTTGAACTTACATTTCTTCACATATTTTGTTCAAGGCATAGTTGAAACATCTGAAATCTTGAGATTGCGCAGGCGTTTTTTGAAGGACCGAGAAAAGACAAGTATCAGCTTTGCAAGAAAGGGAGTGGCGGAACAAAAAAGAGAACAGGTATGGTTCATAAGAATGATCCTGTAATTGGTTTATTTATTTGTTATTTTGAACAGCTAAAGTAGTGTTAAATAGGAATATGGAATAATAGCATGGCAAGTTTTATCAATTCTGCTGTAGATAATGGAAAAAGCATAGCCTCATCTAACTATTAATCTCGTATTCCTCTTCTGACAAAATATTATAGATTGCAGGCCTGAGTTTGACTGAAGTAACTTTTGGTGTCTGTAGTCAGTATATTGCTATTGCTCATGCTGAAAGAACATTAAATACCTAGTATGTGCAGTCAGCTGCAGGACCAGGCTGCTATTGGGAGCTGTGTGTAGTAACCAAGAGTTCAGGAAGCATTCTTTAACGTTCCCCATCATGTGATCTCTGCTGTGAATGTAAACAGATCAGAGATCAGGCTGCTGGTTGTCCCTTTAGGTACTTCTAACATGAAGGTTAGGAATCTCTGCGGTGTTTACCATGATTGGCCATTCATAGCATACAAAAAGAAAGTTTGTTATTCTAAGTATTTTTTCTTCTGCCTGTAAAACAGCAAAATATCTAGAAAAAATAAATAAAACATTAAAATGTATTCAGAATGTGTGACTTTTGATGCAGCTGAGAACTATCTAATTCTTTCTAGTTAGGTTGACAATTTTGGTAATGGTAATTGGAAACATCATAAAATTAACAATAGAAATAACAAATCCTGCAAGTTAATATAGACACCATTCATTCCAAGTCCTATAA